>NW_027513503.1:0-95000 GCF_048772815.1 Callospermophilus lateralis | reverse complement strand
TGCAAGAGAACTTAAATACTTAGCATGGAAAACTAAAGAACTCTATTTCCAAGTTGGCAAGTAACTTCCCAAACATTCAGTCTTATTTTTCACCAGTTTTGAATTGGGTAGACTGGGAAAATATCACAGTGTGTACCAGTGCATTAATTTGGAAAAGGATAGTAAATCATAGTATGGTATCTGTTGACAGAACAAGATGTAAAGATATAAAATTTTGTGAATTGTAACTTAAAATTGTACCATAATTTTCAACATCCAAACCTGAAAATTATGGTTAAAATGCCTTAGGCCTGAGGTGTCTGCTCAGAATAGCAGTTTTTCCCTGCTCCTTCCAGACCTCAGCCAGGCCTTATGTTGAAATGCAAATGAAAGAAGCCTACTAGCTCAGTAGGAGACTGATCTGAGGCCTAAGGGGGGGGGGAGAAAAAATTACATTGTATGGTATTTACTAATAACTGCCCAGTCACTTTTTCTAGGACTCTTATTTTTTTCCTTAGATTCTGTATTGTTTTTAACTCATGATTTTGATCCTACAGACCTAGGTTAATGTTTTTCTGATCAGTTCTATCTTTGACCAACAGTGGAGTTTTTGAAACATTGCAATGGAGATTTCACCTGCGAAAAGCTACAAGGCCTTTACTATAATTATGTGTGCACACTCTTGTTATGTGTTGTATGTGTATATATACATATGTCCATATATCATGTATATTATATACAAATTAACATACATAAGGAGCGCTCATAAAAAAAGGAGCACTCACAAAAACAAATTTTAAAAAGCGGATCCAAAGATCTTTAATTTACGTGATTTAAATGGTTCACTTTAAATTGGATAAACAGATAAAAATAAATGTCTTTAAATTTAAGCTTACATGTTTTTCTAGGTGTTCAAAAATCTAATAAAATATTAATGTCGACAAAAGGTCTAATATGCCTTGCTTCTAGGACTTTTCCTTCAACAAAAAAATGGTGTACACTGTTCAATACTTTTGTCTAATATTTTGATAAATAAATAAATTAAATTTGATATTTGATTACTCATTCATGAGTATTCTTGTTAGATATGTTATTGATTTACTAAGGTCTGTATAAGTTTGTTCTAAAGTCTGTATAAGATTGTAAAAATCAGTCATGTGTAAAAGACACAAAAATTTCTTAAAACATACGTTTACCAATAACATTGTGTTTATTAAGTTTTATTTTTCTAGAGCAAGCAACCATAAATATTAAACAACTTATTAAATACGATCTGTTATTTTAGAGCACTGTACTGCCATTTCTTTAAAAGCTAAACTTGGTTAATGTAGAAACATCAATGCAATTGTGATGCTATTAATGTGCTCATATCTTCCAGGAATACAAGTCTCTAAGGTAGGAACTTTAAAAGAGCATTATGTGAAGCTGGTGTTCTGAAGTTGTATGGTAAAAAAAAAAAAATATATTGGGCATTTATTTACCTTTTATCAATAAGATATGTAAACTTTTATGTTACTTTTTACATTGGGGAACAATTTGAATGTATTTTTATGTTAATGAGAGCCTTAGCTATGAAAAGGATAAAACTTTCAGCGTTTATTTTATTCATGTTTTAAATGTTATATTATATGGTGTTAACTAATGTTCATGTGACCTCAAACAATTAATGTTAACTTTTTAAACTGATATTTAAAAACAAAGATCATCTTTAGAACTAAAACACTTAAGATTTATAAAGAGCCCTGCCTTACTTGAGATAAGGCTCTGTGTCCCAACTTACTACATGTGAGAATGACTACAAAAGCAGTGGGTCAGATGTTATTTCATTTAAAGTTACATTCAAAAGTTCTTTTTTTTCATATCAAGATTATTAGGATCTCAAACAAGAAATATAATAAATAACTCAGCCTAAAAATTCAGGGTAGCTATTACACGAACTAAGTATATTTACTCTTGTTAAATTTATTTTGTAATTTCCTTATAAGTGATCTAAAGATTCCCTGTTAGTGTTTTACAGAAGTGTTGCTTTAAGAACACAACATGGGTTAATTAAAGATAACAAATCATCACCAAAAGACAGACAGAAAAATACAGATCCCAATTAATAAAAAGATAAATAATTTTAAATTACAGACATTAAAGCCCAGTACTCTTAATATAAGGCTGCTAAAATTTATTTGCTGGATGTTTAAAATTAGGATTTAAAATTAAAGTTAAATGAAAAGGGCCAAGAAAACCAATATTTGATTCTTGCCCTCTGAGTCAGTCTGTATCCAGGGAACAGGGGACTTCCCTAAAGAGCTTTGCAACTCTGAGCCACTGGAGAACAGAAAGCCAATCAGTGCATTTTCTATGAAGAAGACAGTCATCAGAGAAGGGAGACATCCCTGATGCTTCCGAGGGAAGCCACAGGGTCAAGCAAGACCTGGACACACCTAGCGAAAATGGCACTAGCAGAACTGAGAAGCTGCTCTCAAGTTTCCCCAGGAATGACTCCCGTAAAAGCTCAGCTGACTGTTCATAATAGATAGAAACAAAAGTCAGTTTGACTGCTTCATCTTAAACATTTAGGAAAGACAGTTAAACGCAAAATACAGCCATTCCTGGGCATTTTAAATAATAACAGTAATAATAATATTTTAAGGTATACACTTTATGTTAGCCTCCCAAAATAAATAAGACTGGAGGCTACAAAGAAGTGTTCTCAGAGAGGAATGCCTGATAACTATAAAAAGAGACTATCAAGAGGAGCTGCCAGAGGCAGAAGTTTTTAGTTTAAGGCCTACAGATATTCCTAACCTACACAGGTAATATTGGAGTTTGCTAGTAGAATTATCCAGCCTTGAGTAACAGAATTAAGGGTTTCTCTATTAGACACAGAGGTCATACTAGTAAAAGAATTTTGCAGGATCAGATGGTATTAAATTATAACACTGTATTTTATGGGGAGGGACAACTGTAACCCTAAATGTTAAATATTAAGTTGACAGTCCTGATAACTGGGGATATTTAAGACTGGTGAGGAAACTTCTATACAGTGACATGTTCCAGCTGCTGCAACATTTATTCAGTACTCATGTATTTTGTTTCTCTCGTAGAAGAACCCATCCCCAGATGACTTTACAACCTGTACTTCCCCAACCAGACTTCAAACCGAACTGACTTTGAAAAGGCAACTCATGTCTCTCAGACCGTACCCCCTCACGTCACCATCTCTCAGCTCAGAAGAAGTCAAAATGAGTGACGCCTCGCTTCTTACTACAATGGAGCCAAAAATAAATAGACTATCAATATAAGTAATTAATTAAGTCAGTAAAATCAGGGAGACCGGTTTTGGGTGAGTTCAAAAAATGGGGAGACTGTTACCTGAGGAATTAAATTTCCCTCAGTGCTCGTCCCCTACCCTATCAAAGATTTGAAAGGGACACATTAGAAAATGGGGGAATGATAGACCCAACCTGATATTTTATTTAAATTGGAGCCATCTTGACACAAAGCCATGAAAAGATAATTTTGGCTTAACTATAAATTACAGCAAATTCTGAACCTGCTTTGAATGCCTGCCCATGCCTTGAACTCACCCATGCATGGCTCTCTGACCAGATAACAGCCCTCTCTGAAACTTTATTTACACCTCATAAATATTGGCCTTCCCTGGCCAGACGACACTCTCTGAGGCTCTAATGGTTCTCATAAATTCTGATGTTGGGGCCAGCAAAAAAAAAAAAAATGTAAACTATCATTAGTGTGATGCTTGTCAGAGTTCTGTTATCTGTAACCACCCTTTTCTGTAACATTCTGCGCTATAAAGCCATTCTGTAGGAAAGGTGGGGTTGCTCTCTTGTTCCCGCGGTTTTGGGAGGGAGACACAGCCCGGGTGGTGGAAATAATAAGTTTGCTTTAATTTGATTTTAATTGGAGTCAGTGGTCTTTTCTTGCATCCTGGTCTAAAAGGTAAACACTCCACCAACATGGAGCTCTGCCTGCCTAAAGACTACTTGAGAAACTGCCTCTGAGGATGGGCACTTGACATATATGTTGTTGTCAGGAGCTTTAGCTTCCATTCTAAGGAGACCATTAAAGCTGAGTCTGCATCTATGTGACCTGGAGGACATTGTTTCTTATTTTCCAAATAACATGAGGCAGCAGTGCTGACTTCTCTCTTTGTAGGTAAACTGTGGCCACTGAAAGCTAAGTGTCTCCGCATGTGGACTGTGAAGCCATTTGGTCATCCTCCACTTTTCATAGTGTTTCTTGCTGCTGCACTGGGAGTTTGGTATTTGCTTCACGAAATACAAGGAGTTCAACTGGGACACAGTGCTTGAGGGAGTCCTGTCACGTGTGGTGGGTCAGGGTCTGCAGGAGAATGCACCAACCAGGCTTCTATTCCACATAGCTTGTCCCCTTAACCATAGCAACCTGATTCTGAACATTGCCCTGAAACATCTCCATATAACAAGATGCCTTTTATGGAGAGGATTCAGACATATACGTGATTCCTGTCTGCACCATGTCAGCCACAAGCCATTTGGAAGTCAATGACAGATCCACATGGCTTGACAAGAGATGCTTTATCACACACCTGCACATCACAGCTCTGGGCCCACTACTCAGCAGCCTCCAACATACTGGTATCTGTGTCATACACCGTTTTCATGAAACCCAGTCAATCAAGGCACTGTCTGGTACCCTCATGATTAGCAACAGGACATCCAAAGATTCTCCAGGGCCACCTGGTCATGGGAATTTCAAAAATTTCATGGTATTTATCTAGCCAATTTTCAAGGATGAATTTGGGGAAACTGTGGGTTTAAATTTATTCAGGAACCATTAAATTTTGAAGAAGCACATTTCAAGGAAAGCTCTGGTGAACTCTCAGAGGCAAGGCTTTCCAAAGAGTGGCCCAAAGGACACATGAAGCCAGGCCCATTGAGGTCTCCAATGTAAGGTCCATGTATGTTTTGACTCTCAACTATGGCGGCCAATCTTTCAGAATAAAGTCATGTGATATCCAGGCTGAGTTTGACAGTACTCTTTGGAAAGCCACCCTTTTCTATATCTCAGTTTTCAAGGGTGAATCTCATGCATGGCCACCTAAAATCCCAACACAATTCATGGCAATACTTCTCTGAGGTCAGTTCCATTACTCAGTCTCTATGGGAAATCACACCATAGTTCAAGCTCAGGTGGACCCAGGCATCTTTACCAACCACCACACAGCTGACCACAATTAAAACCAAAACACTCCCACATGGCCCTCATCTTCTTCCACATATACACTCATCATAACCTCTGGCTGGAGGTTTCCATGAGGGGCACAGCCCAAGACACTGTCCAAAATAAGCACACTTGTGCCTCATTTGCCTAAAGTCAGGTTGGCCTGGACACCCTTCCTGTGAACAAAGAGTGATCAATTAGTCCTGCTCTATAACTGCTCCGCTTCTCCAATTTGAGGCCTAATGACTGTCTGGTATAGATTCTTCATGAGAATTTGTGTCATGAGAAAACTCAAGCACCTATCGGCTAGCCTCTAGAGGGCTTTGAAGAACTCATTTGACCCAAAGAATTCCTATTTTCACTTGACGGAGGTCAGGAACGTTACAAAAGATGGCGAGACACTTCATCCACAAAGACTGCTCTTTTGGCCATTTTGGTTATGAATGCACACTTGGAAACTTTCTTTAGATGCATCAGATGCTGACAATCTAAGCCACTGCCTCACAAAGGGCCAAGAGGCTGATTCAGCCACATCCCTTTCCAAAGCAATTAAGCAAAGAGCCACAGGTGATGCCCATTCATTTCCGTTTGTAAACTGTTTTCTTCAGGCTTCACAAAGGGGTGGCCTGAGGCAAAGACCTTCCTGACATTCAGGACAACAGAACAATAGGTAAGCAAAAAGCCCAAAGCAGTGTTTCTCCACTGAGACTTTACTGGTAACACAGAATTCTGAGTTTTTGAGATGCTCCCATTCCCTTCAGCTATTAAGTACATGCCCATGTCAGAGAGCTTGGAGGTGGTTCATATCTTGGAAAAAAAAAAAACCATGAGGCTATTCTGGAGAGTGGCCCGTATTCAAGAAGAAGAGAGAAACTTAGGAAGGTAGTAGGTGTTGCCCATCCATAAGGCAAGCCACTCTCCATTCTTAAATTGGGCAGGATGAATGCTGGGAAGCTTTCTACCAGACAGGACACAACCATTGATGCATTCTCTTTTCAAATGTCTATAACCATGTATACAGTGGGATACACAGACATAGAATCACTCATGTTGTCAAACAAATTTCTAGAAACATTCCACTCCAAACAAACAAACCGACTTATTCTCAGAACATGAGACTAAACAACAAACTCATAGGGACACCCACAACAGCACCTCCTTCCCCCAAGTATGTCTGTGACTCTCCTCAGTGTCCTCTGACTGGTGGGCCATACTATGTTCCCCGAAGTGGCCTGTTCTGTCTCAGATCTGGTCTTCTTTGCCAACTCTTTGAAGTTGTCAGGAGCCATGGTTGAGCCACTACCTGCTTTCTCAGAAAAGGCTTCTATTCAGACCTCTCCTGGCATTTGGCCATCATCACTTAAGTAGGTACCAAGAAAGACTGACTCTGTCCTTGATAAATCCAAACAATTGAGACCACTGGGACTGGGACTGGGAATTCTCTGGGTGCCTGGCAGTCAATCACCAAAGAAGTGTGGTAGGTGACTTCCTTCAGGAAATGAATGAGGTCACTGCCTTGGCAACCACTTTGTACTAACAGTTGCTTCCAAGGGTCCCATGAGATGGAGTCTGCCCCTACTTCCTGTGACACTTACACAAGTTAGAATGGTATATCAACCACAGGCACCCAGGAACAGCTCTCCACACAGGCCTGGGCCTGGTTTGGTCCATTTAATCTACATTAAGAAGAGAGAGGCTGATTCAGTCACATTCCTTCATCCTGACCAGGTTGTTTGACATGGAAGTTGACTTTTGCTCTCTCACATGCTTCATAGGTGCCTACATCTTCTTCAGGGATGATTTCTGCATGGAACTTTGAGGTTCTCAGCAGGTGGAAGATCGCCTACATTCCTGTATTGTAAGATCAACAATTTCCCTGTTCTTTTGTAAAGTTAGATTGAGGGAAGAGTGTATGGTTAAGGTTAATAACAGGTTCGATTTCGATTAGGAATCATTTTGCAGAATAAATAATGGTATTGGAATCCTGTGATATTTACATGAATATGCGGTGAAATATAAGTATGCAAACAGAAATCTAGGTAAGATTTGAAGTCCATAAGGGCGTTGGGTGGCCTGGACCCCATCCTTTGAAGCAGGAATGATCAAATAGCCCTGCTGCTAATACTGCTCTTCTTCTCCAATTTGAGGCCTACTGACTGTCAGGTATATATTCTTACTGTGATTTTGAGTCATGAGAAAACCCAAGCACCTATGGGCTAGCCTCTTCAGGTCTTTGAAGAACTCATTTGACTCAAAGGATTGCTATTCTCACTTGAAGGTAGTCAGGAACTGAAAAGGTCATCGAACGTTGGAGGAAAAGACCAACAAGAAACTGTCTCATGCCAAAAGAAATGGTTTATTGGGGGTCCAGCATGTGGGGCTCAGAGCTCACTCCAGAGGAGGAAAGAAAAAAGATCCCCGAGAACAACTTGAGCAGAGTTTATATACATTCTTTAGAGAGGGCAGGGACTTTACATACATCATAGCCTCCTTTAGGAAATCATCATACGCCGCAGGAAAATCAAATAGCAACTCTAAAACAAGATTAGCACATCCATTGGCGGGAACAGGTCGGGCAGGGGGTGATTTTTTAGCCCTGAGAAAGGGTATACATTTAAACTGGTTGTTTGAAGCCCTGAGATGTATTCGTGCTGAGCTGCAGGGTTTCTGGGAAGGGGTTGTTTAGCTACTAGGTGGTCAGGGAAGATTTCAACACACATCTAATGGGCAGTTCTGGGAATTGTCTTAACTGCCACAGGAATTTCAGGTTCTGAGTGCAGCTTGGAAACTTTACAAAACCTGGTTCTTTACGTTTCAAATTAAATTTCTTTTATTCTTTCATTTTCCACTCCTTTTTCTGACTACTTTTAATCTTAAAAGTAATGAATCATAATTATTGCGGGTTCTCAGATTTTATTTCTTCCAGTGGATAGTATTTTTATCTGATTACCATGAGTTTTTTCCTGCCCAATCTGAACCTGGAGAAAGGAAACTATGCAGTTTAGCAAACAAGGTCCCACATTTAGTAACACCATAAGGATGATCAGGGGTCCAGCTAAGTCTGATAAAAGTTTAGTTAAACAAGAGGACTGGGTAAACCATGACTCAAAACACCCTTGTTGAATCTCCCTTTCTCTTTGGTGCTCTTCAAGGCATTTTCTCAATTTACTCATGGATTCTTTAAAACTCCACTATGGTCAGCATAAAAACAGCATTCTTCTCTCAGTGAAGCACAGATGCCCTCCTCCCTCATGAAGAGGAGGTCTAATCCTTGCCTTTCCTGTAAAACAACCTCAGAGAGAGAGGTTAAGGATTCCTGCAAAACTGTGATGGAGGTCTCTAACGTTTTCAAGTCTTGATCTATTGCTGTTTCTAATCGGGCCATTTGTTGTGACCCACGGATCATAGCAGCTGTTCCCGTACCCACTCCTGCAGTAACTCCTATCCCCAGTAGGATGGCTAGAGTAAGAGACACTGGCTCCCGGTGAAATCAGGTTGTTAGTCCCCCTAGTAGACCTTCAAATTATTCTGCATCATCATAGAGCACCCTGGGGAGTATCTGCACCATTACACAATAATTTACAGAGCTATCTAATACCTGGGCTGAAATGCAAGGAGTTCTGATTGTGTGGAGTTCAGTACCATAATGGTTCCTTTAATTAGTTCCCAGGGGGAGGAGTCAGCTGTATTCTGGACTGGGAAAGTAGGCAAAGACCGAAACCAGGAAGTATGAGATGGTAGAGGGGTTCTGGTAGATCTAGGCATGGGAGGTTTAGGAGGTTTAATTCCTGGCTTGAGGGGATTGGGCCCTATTGCTGTGGGCTTTTCTTCCTTTTTAAGCTGGATGGTGAACCAGAGAGCAAAGTCATAACCAGGGCCATAAATATAAAATCGCATTCCCCTAGTATTTCCCATAGGCCATGTTGTTCTGAGGTATCCCCTTCCTTTGGAAGTGAAAGTTATTTGAGGGGGTAACATAGACTATTCTTTCCACAGCGAGTTTTTGACACCGCTTGGCTAGCGGCACATTTCTTGGGATCAATCCAGGTGTCATTTGGTCCTACCTGAATCATACTGTCTGGAGAGTTTGGGTTCCACCATGCACTCCCGTTTGTTCACATCCCCAAGATCTACAATAAAAGTCAATGGGTCCTCCACAGGTTTGGGCCTGTTTGAAACTTCGGAAATCAGCTGGGCACACATAAAAATCAAGACTGGCTAGTTTACACCTCAGTTGGGGAGATGACATCCATAATTCATGGGGTAAGGTGGTCTATGTTGCCCTGGTTTGGGTTTGAGTGGGATATGTGTGGGGTCCTCTATGTCAGGGAGATCCCAGTCAGAGAGGCCTATAACAAGCTGACAAATGTCTCGGTGGAGAGATGGCCACCTAGTCCATAAGGCGGCTGTATGTGAAATAGACCACACTACTTGCCCAGTAGGATTTATAACTTGCCATTGTTGCTGAACAGGCTGATGGGGATTAGGAATGCTGGTGGCCAGGGGACGAATCCATAGCCCTATCCACACGACAGACACGCAACTTGAGAGAGTTACCAGTCAGTTTCAGTTTCCAGCCGGAATCTGTACAGGGCACAGGCTTGAGATGTGAGGCATGTATCCAGGAAGTGATCCCATCCAATTTCACCACTGTAGGTGTTATAAGAAACACCTGGTATGGTCCTTTCCAGCGGGGTTCCAGGGATGACACCTGATGCCGTCTCACGTAGACTAAGTCTCCCACTTGATAACAATGTGGGGTTTCTTTGTCTCCAGGCTGATAAGCAGTGGCCAACTATTTCCACAGGTATCGCTGGGTGCTGGGTTTGTTCAAGGGCTTTAAGTCTGTCAAGCAAGGGTGTGTGAAAGGAATCATTAAGTCTCGAGTTGGGGTTAGGTACCTTACTGGAGGAGGGGCACCATAGAGAATTTTATAATTGGTGAGGTTACACAAAGAGGCATAGAGGTTATTTCTTGCAGGAAACAGTGCATAAGATAGGAGCATAGTCCAATATTTTATGCCGGTCTCCAGGCTTAATTTCGTTAAGGTCTCTTTGATGGTTCTATTCATCCTTTCTACCTGTCCTGAGCTCTGGGGTCTATAAGCACAATGTAACTCCCAATTAATCCCCAGGGTCCTGGCGAATCCCTGACTTACTTGTGCTACAAATGCCGGTCCATTGTCGGACCCTATTACCTTAGGCAAGCCGGACCTTGGAAAAATGTCTTCTAGGATCTTTTTGACCACCATCTGAGCCGTTTTTTTCTTCATGGGGAAGGCTTCGACCCATCCTGAAAAATTACCTACAAAGACTAGGAGATATTTAAGTCCATAACTTGCTGGCTTAATTTGAGTAAAGTCCACTTCCCAGAATTGTCCTGGTCTGGTTCCTCGTAAGTGCTTCCTGCAGGAAGCTTGGATGGGTAAGTATTAACTAATTGACAGACTTGACAAGCTCTAGTCACCTGCTCAGCTATTTCTTTCCTCTTTGAGTCAGTCAATAATAAGTCCTTTCTTTGGTCCTTTAAGAGTGCCTACAACTTCTTTGAGTCTAAGTGGGTGAGCTAGTGTAAGTCTTTGACATAAAGGTGGCCTTTTTGAAATTGTAAACTTGGCTCTGTAGGGTCCCAGAGTTCTGTATCTGTCTCCTCAGATGATAAGTTGCCTGAAGGTTCCGGAGCTGCCAAGTCTCCTGATTTTTGTTCCCCCCCATGTGGAAAAAGTTAACAGAGTCACTTCGTTTAGGGCTGGCAATTAAGCTTCCTCATCTGCCCTTCTGTTTCCAACCACCACGGGGTCGTTTCCCTTCTGGGGCCCTGGACAGTGCCCTATAGCTAGTTCTTTAGGGCCCTGCACTGCTGAGAGAAGGTGGAGGATCTCATCTTCATTCTTTATTTCTTTCCTGGAAGAGGTTACTATTCTCTTTGCTGGTAAATAGCCCTGTGCACATGAGCAGTGGCAAATGCATAGCGGCTGTCAGTGTATATGGTTGCCCTTTTGCTTGTTGCTAGTTCCAATGCTTTCGTAAGAGCAATCAGTTCTGCTTTTTGGACTGATGTCCCTTCTCGGAGACCAGAGGACCAGATGACATTAGTTTTGCTAAGTACTGCTCGTGCAGCCCGCCGCTTACCGTCTTGGAGAAAGCTGCTGCCGTCCGTAAACCATACGACTTCAGGGCGAGGCAGTGGCTGATCCTTCAAGTCTTGTCGTATACTGGTTTTCTCTGCCAGTATGTTTTGACACTCATGAGCGACGGGTCCTGATGATACTTCTGGCAGCAGTGTAGCTGGGTTGAGTGGAGCAGGGGGTCCCAGCATTATACTGTCTTTGTCAAGCAAGAGGCTCTGGTAGTGCTTAATTCTGGAGTTTGATAGCCACCTCTCTGGAGGCTGGCAGATGATGCTCTCCAGGGCATGGGGGACTATAATGGTGAGCTTCTGTCCCAACGTTCATTCATGAGCATCTTTTATTAGAAGGGCTGCCACTGCTATAGATCTTAAGCAAAGGGGCCACACGCTAGCCACTGGGTCCAGTTTTTTTTATAAGAATACTACTAGCCATTTCCAAGGTCCCAATGTCTGAGTGAGCATTCCCCGTGCTATTCCTTTCTTTTCTTCTATGTAGAGATTGAAGGGTTTATCTACATCTGGTAGTGCTAAGGCTGAAGCAGAGAGCAGCACCTTTTTTTGACATTATCAATAGCTTGTTTGTACTCAGGGGTACATTGGAAGTGGGCATCCCCTTTTATCAGAGTGTATAAAGGTGCAGCCAGAGATGTGAACACAGGAATCCATAACCTGCAAAAGCTGGCAGTCCCAAAAAACGCTCTGAGTTGTCTCTTATTAGAAGGGGGAGGTATCTGCACAACGGTTTGTTTTCTGGGCTCAGTGAGCCATCGTTTGCCACCCCTAAGAGAATAACCCAGGAAGATTACTTCTTGCTGACAAAAGTGGGCCTTTTGGCAGAAGCCCTATATCCAAGTCGAGCAAGCTCGAATAATAGTGCTTGGGTCCCAGACTCAGAGTTCTCCTTGGTGTCGGCTGCCAGTAGCAGATCATCCACATATTCGAGTGGGGTGACTTCAGGGTGGGCAGTTCTGAAGTCGTTGAAGTCCCTGTGGAGGGCTTCATCAAAGAGAGTGAGGGAGATTTTGAACTCCTGTGGGAATCTAGTCCTGGTTAATTGGCCAGATGTTCCAGTTTTGGGGTTTATCCACTTGAAAGCAAACAGCAACTGACTGTCCTTATGTAGGGGCAAGCAGAAGTAAGCATCTTTTAAGTCCAGCACAGTGTACCATTCCCGCTCCAGATTCAGAGTGCTAAGCAAATTATATGGGTTGGGTACTGTGGGGTGAATGTCCTGCACTCTGTTGTTGATCTCTCTTAGGTCTTAAACAGGATGGTAGTCCCCAGTTCCTAGCTTTCTAACTGGTAGCAGCAGGGTATTCCAGGGTGATTGACAGAGCCTTAAGACCCCAAGAGTCAGGTATTTCTGAATATGGGGCCTTATCCCATCCTTAGCTTCTTTGCTTAGGGGATATTGTTTAACACTGATTGGAGAGGCAGAGGCTTTTAATTATACTGCTATTGGAGGTTGTTTAAGGGCTAGACCTAACCCAGCAGTTTCTGCCCAGACATTAGGATAATCTTTTATCCATTTCTGTGCGAGTTTGCTTTGTTGATCAGTTCTAGGGGACACGAAGAGTGATGTTCACCTTCTACGGACATAGTCAAAGCCGTGACTATGGGAGCTTTTACTGAAGGCTATAGAAACTCCACTTGGGGACCATCAGGGATAAAGGTTATTTTAGACCAGAGTTTGGTAAGCAGATCCCTGCTCATCAATGGGGCTGGACATTCTGGGATTACTAGAAAAGAGTGTGGACTTTTCCATTTACTAGGTTCATAATCCTCTTTTTTGTCCAAGCCTGATATCTACTGCCATTAGCCCCTTGAACTAGGGACCATTTATTTATTTATAAAGGGCCCAGTGGGGTCTTAAGGGCTGAGTATCCTGCTCCTGTATCCATTTCAAAGTTCACTGGAATCCCCTCCATTTCAAATGTTACCCTGAGATCGGGGAGGGGATCCAAGCCCCGACTTTCTTAGTCCTCTTCTAGAGTCAGCATGGCGGGCTCGTGTGGCTGCTCCTTTTTGGGCCACTCTTTGGCTCAGTGTCCTTTTTCTTTTCAGTAGGCACATTGGTCTGATGCCAGGGGCAGCCTTTGGCGTGGGCCCAGGTATCCCTTTCTGTCTCCCTGCATTTAACATTCTGGAGTATTTTTTGCTGTGAACAAAACCTTAGCCAATGCTTTAGTCTGCCTTTTGCTCCTTTCATCCTTCTTTTGTTCCCTTTCCTTCTCTCTCCTCTGTTCCTTCTCCTCCTCAATTTCTCTCTTATAATATACTGTCTCAGGTTCTCTGACTAAATCTCTTAACATCATATCTTGTAATCCATCTAGACATTGTAACTTTCTCTTAATATCTAGGGCAGACTGCTCGATAAAGGCCATTGCAACAGATGCCTTTTGGTCCTCTGCCTGAGGATCAAAAGAAGTATATTTCCTTTATGCTTCCATAATTCTCTCCTGAGACATACAGGGAGACTCATTAGGCCCTTGGGTAATCTCTCTTACATTGGCCAAATTAGTCGGCCCTCTGGCGGTCGCTTGGTGACCCGCTATACCCGCTATTAGAGCCCGGCGATAAGTGGACAGATGCTACCTACCTTCAAAGTTGTTGGGTTCCCAGTTGGGACGGTTCATTGGCCCGTAGGGACGGAGAGGGAGCATCACAGGGGATTCTGAGTTTTCTATTATCCATCACCGCCGGGTTCCTTTAGGTGGCCCAGCTTCCTCCAGGGGAGGAGGGGCTGCTGCTGCTGCAGGGAAGTCCCCTGGAGGGCTTGAGTCTGGCCCAATTGCCTCTAGCAGCTGAGAGGCTGAGTCAGCGGCGGGAGGATCATCTGGAACATGTTGGGGGTTGGGGAGCGAGGGTAGAGAATGAGGAGGGGGAAGAGTATCCAGTCTTGTGACTCAGGGAGAATGGTGGGGAGAGCGGGAGTTGTGGAAGGTTTGAATGATATAATCATGAGGGAAGGGGTATATGTCTGTTGATCTGGGTGGCCACGTGGCCCCAGCTAAAAGACAATATCTCTGACTTTTCGGATTAGAGGGAAGTGGAAGGATCCTTCTGGTGGCCATCCGACGCCCAGGATGGGCCATTCTGAAGCTCAGAGAGTCTGCCAGCTCTGGCGTTTTACTGAAAAAGAAAGATTCTGGGCCCTTGAGCGGACATCAGTCCAATGATCAAGGGTCAGGGACAGAGGCATAGAAGTGCTTTGTCCCATAATGGAAGTTACTCAAACAGGGACAGTGAAGACACAAACTCGACACACACAATGACAAACAGTAAACGTTTACCATGAGTCCAAGACAACGATTAGAACTGAGTAACTGGCAAAACCTGATGGGTTAGACAATAAATACAGACAGTAAACTCAACCTGAGTTCAGGACAATGAACAAAACTGAGTAGCTGGCAAAAACTTTTGGGCTGGAAAACCGAATCCTGAAGCAAAATATAACCCAGTTGAGGAAACTACTATTCCTTGATTTCCCTAGTCCTCTGGAGTGCCCCCAGGGACGTGACCTTTGGCTCTGTGACACTTCTGTCAGCCAACATAGGAGAGACCTAATGCCCTCACCCACAGCAACTTTGCCACGCCTTAAACGGAAACCCAAAACAAGAAACAGGCGCCTTACTTACCCTAAGAGAAGTCAGTTGGCGTCTTTGGTCCGCTGCTGCCGAATATCTCACCTGGGGCCTCCAGATGAAAAGGTGGGGCGAAGGTTGGAGAAAAACACCACCAAGAGACTTTCTCATGAAACAGAAAAGGGTTTATTGGGGGTCCAGCATGCTGGGGCTCAGAGCTCACATCAGAAAAGCAAACAACAAAGAGCCCAGAGAACAATTTGAGCAGAGTTTATATACATTCTTTAGAGAGGGCAGGGACTTTACATACATCATAGCCTCCTTTAGCAAATTACCATGTATCCTGGGAAAATCAAATAACAACTCCAAAACATGATTAGCACATTCATTGGCGGGAACAGGTCGGGCAGGGGGTGATTGGTCAGCCTTGTGAAGGGGTAGACATTTAAACTGATTAGTTGAAGCCCTGAGATGTATATGTGCTGAGCTGCACGGTTTCTGGGAAGGGGTTGTTAAGTAACAAGGTCGTCTGGGAAGATTTCAACTCACATCTAATGGACACATCAAAGAATTGTCTTTACTGACTCAGGAATTTCAGGTTCTCAGTGCAGCTTATAAACTTTACAAAACCTGGTTCTTTACGTTTCAATTTCAATTACTTTTATTCTTTCTGAACTTTACAAAGGAAGGCCAGAGACTTCATCCACAATGGCTGCTCTTTTTGCCATTTTGGTTTTGGATGCATGCATGGGATCTTTTTTAGATCCATTTTGTGCTGATATTCTAAGCCACAGCCTCACACAGGGTCAAGAGGCTGATTAAGACACATCCCTTTCCAAAGCAATTACTTCTCCGAGGTCAGTTACAGAACTTAGTCTCTGAGCAGAATCACACCAGAGTTCAAGCCCAGATGGACCCAGTCATCTCTTCCAACCGCCACACAAATGACCACAATTAAAACCAAAACACTACCCCAAGGCCCTCATCTTTTTTCATATATACACTCATCATAACGTCTGGCTGGAGGTTTCCATGAATGGCGCAGTCCAAGAGAGTGTCCAAAATAAGCTCACTTGCCCCTCATTTGCCTAACCTCAGGGTAGCCTGGACACCCTTCCAGTGAACCAGAATTGATCACATAGGTCTGCCGTTAATACTGCTCTGGTTCTCCAATTTGATGCCTACTGACTGTCAGGTATAGATTCCTTATGTGATTTGGAGTCATGAGAAAACTGAAGCACCTCTGCAGGGCTTGGAAGAACTCATTTGACACAAAAGATCACTGTTCTCACTTGATGGACATCAGGAAAATAACAGAGGAAGGTGAGAGACTTCATCCACAATGACTGATATTTTTGCCATTTTGCTTTTGGATGCACACATTGGATCTTTCTTTAGATCCATCAGGCACTGAGAATCTAAGCCATAGCTTCACAAAGGGCCAAGAGGCTGATTCAGACACATCCCTTTCCAAAGTAATTAAGCAAAGAACCACAGGTGATGCCCATTTATTTCCATTTTAAAACTGTTTTCTTCAGGCTTCACAAAGGGTGGCCTGAGGCAAAGACCTTCCTGACACTCAAGACAACAGAACAATAGGTTAGCAAAAGGCCCAAAGCATGGTTTCTCCACTGAGACTTTCCTGGTCACACTGATATCTGAGTATTCTGAGATGCTCGCCATTCCCTTCAGCTAACCAGTACATGGCCATGTCACAGAGCTTGGAGGTGGTACATATCTTTGACACAAAAATATGAGCCTATTCTGGAGAGTGGCCAAAATTCAGGAAGAAAACAGGAAATTAAGAAGGTTGTAGGTGTTGCCTTTCTATAAGGCGAGCCACAGTCCATTTATAAATTGGGAAGAATGAATGCTGGGAAGCTTTCTACTAGACAGGACACATCTATGGATGCATGCTCTTTTCTAATGTCTACAACCACAGACACACTGGGATACACAGACCTAGAAACACTCACCTTGTCAAAGGACTTTCTAGAAACAGTTCACTCCAAACCAAACAAACAGCCTTTCCTACCTATTCTCAGAACATGAGACAAAACCACAAACTCACAACCACACTCAAAAAGTCACCTCCTTCCCCCAAGTAAGTCTGTGACTATCCGAAGTGTCCTCTGACTGGTGGGCCATACTATGTTTCCCCAAAATGGCCTGTCCTGTCTCAGATCTGTTCTCCTTGTCCAACTCTGTGAAGTTGTCAGGAGCCTGTGCTGACCACTACCTGCTGTCTCAGGAAAGGCCCATTTTCAGAGGTCTACTTGAATTTGGCCATCCTCAAATCTTTAGGTACTAAGAAAGACAGACTCTGTCCTTGTTAAATCCAAACAAGTGAGCCTACTGGGAATGGGACGGGTACTGGCTCTTTGTGCCTGGCTTCCTGGATCCCAAGTTCAGAGAGTTCCATCCCCCAAGAAGTGAGGTAGGTCAATTCCTTCAAGAACGGAATGAGGTCACTGCCTTGGCAACAACTTTGTCCTAACAGTTGCATTCAAGGGTCCCTTGAGATGGAGGCTGCCACTACTTCCTGTGACACTTTCAGAAGTTCGAATTGTATATCAACCATAGGCACCCAGGAGAAGCTCTCCACACAGGGTTGGTTTGGTCCATCTTCTTTATATCAAGAGGAGAGAGGCTGATTCAGATACATCCCTTCATCCTGACTAGGTTGTTTGCCTTGGAAGATGACTTTTGCTCTCTCAGGCCCTTCATAGCTGCCTAAATCTTCTCCAGGGATCATTTCTGCATCAACCTTTGAGGTTCTCAGCAGGTGGAAGATCCCGTACATTCCTGTATTGTAAGACCAACTCTGTCCCTGCTCTTCTGCAAAGTTAGATTGAGGAACAGTGTATGGTTAGGGTTAATAACATATTCTATTTGGGTTAGAAATTATTCTGCTGGACAAATAATGGTATTGGGTACCTGCGATATTCACAAGAATATATAGGTGAAATATAAGTATGAAACCAAAATTCTAGGTACGATTTGAAGCCAGAAGGACATTGGGCCCTTTAGTGGTATACTTAGCTTTGAATTATGTTCTGCACAGATGTCTCAGATAAATCAATATGCAATGGCATAGGACCTTGTACCTTGGATGATTGAATGTTCAAGAGAACATCCAGTCAAAAAGGAATAGTCGGTAGGAATAGGAAGATGGTCAGTAGGTTTAGAAAAAAGAGTGAGTATAGGATTTGGACAAAAGGTTCATTAGCAATAGGGTTTCGGGTAGAGAGTGAAAGTAAATATGAGCACATATAAAGAGTCAGTCACAATGATGAACTGGGGAAAATATGTAGGAAAGCAGATATTAATAGAGACATTAGGAAATCAGACAAAGTATAATGTGAGTGATAGGATTAGGCATTTTCAATATGGTTGAGGTGGAATATATAATCTTAGGAAGAAAGAAATATGTAGTCACCAATAGGATTGACATTTGAGAGCATTAGGCAACCAGGACATGGTTGTTTTTAGTAATCCATGCTCACTTTTCATTTTGCTTTGGTGAAAGGTTAATAAAATAGGTATTTGTCACTTCCTGTTTTTCTTTATGCTTAACAAAACACTGTTGAAATCTTGAGAACTGTTTGCTAATTTTGTTCCCAAAATGTGCTGTCCCCAACTGCCAAACTGCAGAGTGTACTCCCTCACCCGGTTGCACAAAAACTGCCCACTTGCCCTGACCCATCAATTAATTTCCCTCCCTGCCCTCTCCAAAAAATTATATAAGCTCTGTTTAAGTTGTTCTCAGGGCTCTCTGCTCTAGTCAAGTGAGCTCTGAGCCCCAGCATGCTGGAACCCCAATAAACACTTTGCTGTTGCTGAGTGAAAATGGTATACTGTTCTGTACTTAAAAGATGCTTTCTTTTGCTTGCCTCTACATAAAGATAGTCAGTTGCTGTTTGCTTTCGAGTGGGTAGACCCAGATAACGGAACTTCTTGTCAACTAACTTGGACTAGACTCCCACAGGTGTTCAAAACCTCCCCCAGTCTCTTTGATGAAGCCCTCCACAGAGATCTCAACAACTTCAGAATTACGCACCCCAAAGTCACCCTGCTTCAATATGTGGATGTCCTGCTACTGGCAGCTAACAACAAGGAAAACTGTGAGTCTGGGACCCAAGCACTATTATCCGAGCTTGCTCAACTCGGGTATAGAGCTTCTGCCAAAAAGGCCCAAATTTGCCAGCAAGAAGTAATCTTCCTGGGTTATTCCCTTAGGGGCGGAAATGATGGCTCACTGAGCCCAGAAAACAAACCATTGTGCAGATACCACTTCCATCTAACAGGAGACAACACAGAGAGTTTCTTGGGACTGCTGCCTTTTCAGGTTATGGATACCTGGGTTTGTGTTCTTAGCTGCTTCTTTATACCCGTTGTTAAATAAGGATGCCCAATTCCAATGGACCCTTGAGCACCAGCAAGCTTTTGATAACATTTAAGAACACTGACACTGAACTCCTCAACTTCACTGAGCCCAGCCTGCAATTTCAGAAAGCCCTACACTACGTTAAAAATGTACATCAACTTACTCACCTTGGTTCAAAGAAACTGCAGGCATTCCTGAAAGATCAGGAACAGAGATTTCGACTAACTTACTCACAGTGAAAAAAAATAACTGAACGGGTAACAAAAGCCTGTCGGTTCTGTCAATTGGTTAATGCTTACCCTTCCAAGCTTCCTGCAGGAAAGCACCTACGATGAACCAGACCAGAACAATTCTGGGAAGTAGACTTTACTGAAATTAAGCCAGCAAGGTGCTGGGAGCCATCAGCCAAGTAGGTATGACAAATTCCTTGCCAGCTTACTCCCATGCTGTCTAGTGGAAGGACTTCTGAAAGGTGACCTTGCTCAAGGACCAGGGCAGGATCCGTGTTTAGGGTGTTCCCCCTTTAGAATAGGGCAGTTTAGCATAATAGGAGAGTAGGGTGTTTCCCCTTTAGAATAGGGCGGTTTAGTAATAGGAGATTAGGGTGTTCCTCTTTTGGAATAGGGCGTATCCTGCTGCTGAGTTCCTCTTGAGTGCTTAGGGTCAGACAGTATTTTTTGAGAGACAGAAGCCCATGCGGTGTGGATTTAGGCAGGAGTGGATTTGGGCGGATTGGATTTGGGCAGAGAACCTGGATTCCCCCAGAACGTGTTTGTAGACGGCCGGTGTGAGTTCGGGAATAAAGAATTGCTGTTTGAATCTACAAGCTGTGTGGAGACTCGTGATTTGTGCCCAGCCAGAGACTGCGGCATTTGGTGGCTCGTACGCGGAACGTCTGAAACTTGAAGGTAAGTGAAATTGCTCGCCCCTGAGGGAAGGCGAGAGAATGGGTGACCATTTCAGAAAACAATGTGTTCTTCTTTTGATTTATTTTGTTTTTCTTTCAAGCTGCCTATCCCTAGAAATTTCTCAGGCAAACTGGAAAAAATGGTTGACTAAAGGTTTGAAGTTTGTCGGCCCTGAGGAAGAGAAAATTGATACAACGATTTTTTATTCTGTTTTTGCTTCATTCAGTTTCGGTTTTGTTTTGTGTTATCTTATTGGGTTGCGTTATCTTTATAGTAGATTAAAACAAACTGAAAAGATGTTAAGTAAATTGTTAGAGGTTCAGAATATGGTGAAAGACATTTTAGATCAAGCAAAAGAGAAGGTCTCTCCAGCTAGTCAGACAGAGGAAGAAAATTTAAAGGAAAAGGGGTTGTTAGAAAAAAGGCCACAACAGGAGGCTGTTACTAACTCCGTTTTATCACAAGAGGCTTTAATTCAACCAACAGCCCCACCGATAGAGACAGCTGAGTGGCCCTCAAACCCCGTAGTTGATAATTGGGATCCTGAGACAGGACCTCGAAGATTAGCATGCCCTGTACTTGAACAGGTAGGAGGGCAGCGAATTCACCGTGCTTTAGATTTTAAAACAGTGAAGCAGTTAAAAGAGGCTGTAACAACCTATGGTCCCCAAGCTCCCTTCACGGTGAGCATGGTCGAGTCCATTACTAACTTGGACATGACGCCAGCAGATTGGGCTAGCATGTGTAAATCTGTGCTAAATGGAGGACAATATTTGTTATGGAAGGTTGCCAATGAGGAATTTTGTGCAGAGACAGCTAGGAGAAATGCAGCAGCCGGTTACCCTCAAAGAAATTTAGAAATGTTGCTAGGAAAAGGACCTTATGAGGGTCAGCGGCAACAAATTGAATATGATCCTGCTATATATGCACAAATTGCTGCAGACGCAGTTAGGGCATGGAAGACTTTACAAGGACATGGAGATTTACAAGGTCAGCTATCTAAGGTAATACAGAGAGCTAATGAACCTTACGCTGACTTTGTAGATAGGCTAATTCAAACGGCTGCCAAAATTTTTGGGGATACGGAACAAGCAATGCCATTAATAAAACAACTGGCTTATGACCAAGCAAATCGTTGCTGCAGAGAGGTTATTAGACCATGGAGACATGAAGATTTAAACACATATATTAAATTATGTAGAGATATTAATGAACAAGGGCAAGTCTTGGCAGCTGCAGTACAACAGGCTTTAGATACCAGGCCAAAAACATGCTATGATTGTGAACAAACAGGACATTTTAAAAGGAGTTGCCCCATAGGAGGAGGATTTAACAAAACTAGGTATCAAAGAAATAGAATACCGGGTATTTGCCCACGATGCCGTAGAGGGAGACATTGGGCTAATGAATGCCGTTCTCAAACTACCATAGAGGGTACTCCCTTACCAAAAAACGGAAAAGGACCAGGTATTTACCCACGATACCGTGGAGAAAGGCATCAGGCTCCGTTGCCAAAAAACGGACAGCCGGGCCCAATGCTCCGGGGCCCACAACCACAAATATACGGGGCAGTGGAGGAACCCAGCAACACCATCAGAGTAGTGCCCAGGACACATTGTCCATTAAATCCCTCATCAGACAAACCCGAGGGAGCGCAGGGTTGGACATCTGCGCCTCTGCCAGAGCAGTACTAACTCCAGAGATGGGAATTCAAATCATTCCCACAGGAATAAAAGGACCTCTTCCCCAAGGGACAGTAGGCTTATTATTGGGACGTAGTTCATCTACATTAAAAGGACTTATGATAAGTCCCGGGGTAATTGATCCCGATTATGTAGGTGAAATAAAAATTATAGCTAGTTCTCCAAGAGGTATATCAGTAATTTCACCTGGAGACAGAATAGCACAGTTGTTAATAATACCCAGCCTACATAATAAATTTCCTAGTCATAGTGTAAAAAGAGGTTCCAGGGGATTAGGCTCCACAGGTGTAGATTGGGCTATGTTGTCTTTAAATTTAGATTCTCGCCCAATGTTAAAACTAAATATTCAAGGACACGACTTTAATGGGCTACTGGACACAGGTGCAGACCTTAGCATCATATCTAGTAAGGAATGGCCAAAACATTGGCCATTACAACAAGCCACTCAAACGCTTCGAGGCCTAGGAGTGGCTACTAATCCCCATAGAAGTGCAATGATATTAGATTGGAAGGATCCTGAAGGTTGTGAGGGAACTATACAGCCCTATGTATTGGATCATCTTCCTATAAATTTATGGGGACGAGATATCCTAGATCAATTAGGTTTGACATTAACAAATAACATCAATCCTAATGCGCCCACTACTAGGGCTAGACAAGGTTTTAGGAAAGAAAAAAGATTAGGAAAACAAGGACAAGGTATAGCAGCACCAATTCAAATAGATCAAGGAACAGACAGACATGGGTTGGATTTTCAGAAAGGGCCACTGAGACAATCAAAATTACTTGGAAATCAGAAAGACCAGTGTGGGTTCCTCAGTGGCCCCTGACTAAAGAAAAGATACAAGTAGCCCATGATCTGGTCAAACAACAATTAGCGGAAGGACATATACAACCTTCCATATCTCCCCATAATACTCCCATTTTTGTCATTAAAAAGAAATCTGGTAAATGGAGATTATTGCAAGATTTAAGAGCCATTAATAATGAGATGGTTATTATGGGATCTGCTCAATCAGGGATTCCTCAATTGTCTGCTTTGCCAAAAACCTGGCATGTTTTAGCCATAGATATTAAAGACTGTTTTTTTTCAATTCCAATTCATCCCGAGGATAGTCCACGTTTTGCATTTACTATCCCTGCATTAAATCATGAAGGTCCTGATCAGAGATATGAATGGAAAGTACTCCCTCAAGGGATGGCTAACAGTCCAACTATGTGTCAAATATATGTTAATAAAGCAATCCAGCCACTTAGAAATCAAAATCCTGAACTACAAATATTTCACTATATGGATGATGTATTATTGGCACATAAAGATAAAAACATATTGCTGGAATGTTATGCCACACTTACAAACTTATTAAAAAATTATAATCTAGAGATAGCAATAGATAAAGTACAATTAAATTTTCCAATTAATTATTTAGGAGTTCTATTATCCTCAACCATGGTCCATCCACCAAAAATTCAAATACGAGTAGATCAACTCAAGTCACTTAACGACTTTCAAAAGTTATTGGGAGACATAAATTGGATAAGGCCTTATCTAGGCATACCAACAGGAGAGTTGGGACCTTTATTTGATATTCTAAAAGGTCCATCAGATCCAAACTCACCTCGCATGTTAACTCCTGAAGCAAGAAAGGCATTGAAAATTATTAAAACATATATGGAAAATATACATTTGGATAGAATTGATATAAGTTTGCCTTTATTATTTATTTTACTACCAACAAAAAATATTCCTACAGGAGTATTTTGGCAAGAAGGTCCATTATTGTGGATACATTTATCTTATTCTCCTAACACTATTCTTACTAGGTATCCTGAGGCTGTAGGACAATTAATACTCAAAGGAATAAAAGCAGCGAAGGGAGTGTTTGGAATTTCTCCCAATAAAATTATTACTCCATATACTATGGATCAAATTGATGAGTTAGCTAATGAGTTAAATACTTGGGCAATAATCATGTGTAAATCTAATGTTTCATTTGATAATCACTTACCATCTAATCCTTTGTTGTCTTTTTGGTCTAAGCATCCTGTAGTTTTTCCAAAAATGACAAGAAAAACCCCTATCATGAATGCTCCAAATATATTCACTGATGGATCAAATAATGGTACAGCAGCAGTAGTTACCCCTGATCAAACTTTTACATTTTTAGTACCCAAACAATCAGCTCAAAAGGTAGAGCTTAATGCAGTATTACAAGCTTTTTTAATGTTTAAAGATTCTGTATTTAATTTATTTTCTGATAGTCAGTATGTAGTTAATGCTATAGTATCTCTTGAAGATGCTGGTAGGATTTCCCCTTCTTCTACTGTTTTCTCTTTGTTTTCCACTATACAAAGTCTAATCTGGGACAGAAAAGATCCATTCTTTATAGGACATATTAGAGCACATACAGGATTGCCTGGAGCCCTTAGTTTGGGCAACGATTTAGCAGATAAAACTACACATGACATACATATTTTCTCTACACTAGAAGAAGCTATGAATTTTCATAAAAAATTCCATGTTAATGCTAATACTTTACAAAAGCGTTTTAAAATAACTAAAGAACAAGCCAGACATATAATAAAACAATGTCAAAATTGTGTGACCTTTTTACCACAAGTTAATCTTGGAGTCAATCCTAGAGGACTGATACCTAACCATATTTGGCAGATGGACGTCACACACTTGCCAGAATTTGGAAAATTAAAATATTTACATGTTACAATTGATACTTCTTCCGGATTTTTGATGGGCTCCCTTCATGCCGGAGAAAAAACTAAAGATGTTATAGCTCATTGCTTACAAAATTTTGCCACTGTGGGTGTTCCTAAACAGTTAAAAACCGATAACGGTCCTGGCTATACCTCTACCTCTTTTAAACAATTTTGCTCATCATTTGGTATTACTCATATAACAGGAATTCCATACAATCCACAGGGACAAGGCATAGTTGAAAGAGCTCATCAAACTATTAAAACGTACTTATTAAAGCAAAAAGAGGGAATTGGAAAGGGGTATATATCCCCCAAAGATAAACTTAAAATAACACTTTTTACTCTAAACTTTTTAAATTTGGATTCATCAGGACTTAGTGCTGCAGAAAGGCATATGTATCCAAAAAATGTGCATAAGCCTAAAGTTCTTTGGAAAGATATTCTAACAGGACAATGGAAAGGTCCAGACCCAGTGATTGTCTGGAGTCGGGGCTCTGTTTGTGTGTTTCCACAGGGAGAACAGCAGCCGATTTGGATTCCAGAAAGACTAACTAAAGCAATTTCTACAGATCGAAAAGAAGATGATTTGACTCAAATCCATAACAGCTGATATCCAGAACTCCAGCTTGGCTATTCTTACATCTGCAACAGTGATTAACAAGGATGCTTTTTTCAATATCTATTTTATTATTGCATTTTTCCCACATCATAAGGTTCTATTTTTATTTTTTGAGCTCACACAAACCTAGGTTAATGTTTTTCTGATCAGTTTTATTTTTTTTGACTATAGAGTTTTTAAACATTGCAATGGAGATTTCACCTAGGTAAAGCTACAAGGCCTTTATTATTATCTTATATGTTGTACGTTTGTTTGCACATTTGTGTTTTGTGTTGTATGTCTGTGTGTGCGTATTTTATATATGAGGAGCGCTCATGAGAAAATGGATCCGAATTTTTTTTTTATTCACATGATTTAAATGGCTTAATTTAAATTAGGTAAACAGCTGTTAAAGATTGTTTTTAAAGGTGCTTAACATATCTGCTTGTTTACTAATTTAAATCAGGTAAACAGCTGTTAAGGATTGTTTTTTAAGGAGGTTAACAGATCTGTTTGTTTACTTTCACCTTTCCTTTTCATTATATTTAATAATTCTTTTCAGGTTAATGTCTTTTGAGCATCATTGCCAGAATTCCTATCTTCATCCCAATGAATATAACTCAACAAGTATGCTCAATCAAGGAGTCAACTTACTTTGGGAGGAAACGGACTTTGGGAGGAGACGGACAGATTGATAGATTCCTCCCCTTTGAACTGCTTACAGAACTTGCCTGGACTATGTAACTACGTTTAGTGCAGCAAATTGTGGTAATGCTGGCATATCTTTGCTGATGGTGTCACCAGTGATCTTTGCTGATGGTGTCACCAATGATGCAATTTTTCCAAAGGAACTGTCAATTGGCTTGGTGTCGTGGCATTTCTGTATCCTCCTCCCTTCTGCTAGTGATGGTCTAAATTTGGGGGCCAATGGCTATATGCTGGACCGGCAGTCAGTGACGGGTATGATCCAATTGCAATGGTATCAACCTAAGACAGGAGGCTGACGCCTAAAGGTCAGTTGCCTAAAGGTCAGTTTTCCCATGACGGGTAAGAACCATATGTTGAATTGGACAACCTACCAGGCGCGGTCCTTAAGCCACATTAACCTCACTCCCCCACTGGCACCAAGGCCAAATTTGGGGGCCAACAGAGGTGAGGCAAAGAACCTCACCCCCCCACTGGTGCATAGACCTATCCACAAGTATGGCTGTATGCTGGACCGGTAGTCAGTGACGGGTATGATCCAGTTGCATTGGTATCAACCTAAGACAGGAGGCTGACGCCTAAAGGTCAGTTTTCCAATGACGGGTAAGAGCCATATGTTGAACTGGACAACCTACCAGGCACGGTCCTTAAGCCACATTACTTGTTGTTTAATTAATCAGAAGGGGGGAGATGCTGGGAGCCATCAGCCAAGTAGGTATGACAAATTCCTTGCCAGCTTACTCCCATGCTGTCTAGTGGAAGGACTTCTGAAAGGTGACCTTGCTCAAGGACCAGGGCAGGATCCGTGTTTAGGGTGTTCCCCCTTTAGAATAGAGCAGTTTAGCATAATAGGAGAGTAGGGTGTTTCCCCTTTAGAATAGGACGGTTTAGTAATAGGAGATTAGGGTGTTCCTCTTTTGGAATAGGGCGTATCCTGCTGCTGAGTTCCTCTTGAGTGCTTAGGGTCAGACAGTATTTTTTGAGAGACAGAAGCCCATGCGGTGTGGATTTAGGCAGGAGTGGATTTGGGCGGATTGGATTTGGGCAGAGAACCTGGATTCCCCCAGAACGTGTTTGTAGACGGCCGGTGTGAGTTCGGGAATAAAGAATTGCTGTTTGAATCTACAAGCTGTGTGGAGACTCGTGATTTGTGCCCAGCCAGAGACTGCGGCAGCAAGGTATAGACTTAAATATCTCCTAGTCTTTGTAGATAAATTTTCAGGATGGATTGAATCCTTTCTCCCCCCCAAAAAAAAAAAAAACCGGCTCAAACGGTGGTCAAGAAGATCCTGAAAGATATTAAGATATTTTTTCAAGACAAGGCCTGCCTAAGGTAATAGGGTCTGATAATTGAACAGTGTTCATGGCCCGGGTAAGTGAGGGCTTAGCCAGGACCCAGGGGATTAATTGGAAGTTACATTGTGCTTCTAGACCCCAGAGCTCAGGACAGGAAAAAAAATAAATTGAACCATTAAAGAGACCTTAACGAAATTAAGCTTAGAGACCGGCATAAAATATTAGACTATGCCCCTGCCTTATCCACTGTTTCATGCAAGAAATACTCCCTCTGTTTCTTTGTGTAAACTCACCCCCTATGAATTTCTCTATGGTGCACCTCCTCCAGTAAGGCATGTAACCCCAACTCTAAGACCTAACGATGCCTTCCACACCCCCTTGCTTGACAGAATTAAATCTCTTGAAAGAACTCAATGATACCGGTGAAAACAGCTGACAACTGCCTTGCAACCTGGGGACAAGGGGACTCCACATTGATATCAAGTAAGGGACTTCATCTACATAAGACAACATCAGGTGTCATCCCTGGAACCCTGCTTGAAAGGACCATACCAGGTGCTAATTATAACACCTACAGCGGTAAAAGTAGACGGAAACACTTCCTGGATCCATGCCTCTCATCTCAAGCCTGCGCCCTGTCCAGACTCTGTCTGGAAACTGGGAAAGACTGGTAACCATTTCAAATTGCATATTCGCTATGTGGATAAGGCTGTAGACTCTCCCCTTGGCCACCAGTACACCTAACACTCATCAGCCCATTCAGCAGCGATGGCTTATCACAAATCCTACTAGACAAGAAGTATGCTCTAACTCGTATACAGCTCCCTTAGGGACCTGGTGGCTAGCTCTCCACCCAGACATTTGTCAGCTGGCTATAAGTCTTTCCTATTAGGATATCGCTGATGAAAATCCCACTAAAATTCAATTAAATCCCTTCCATACCATAGATAATGGAAACAAACATTAGGGATTTAGGGACACGTGAGCCAGATGCAGGTTGGCTAGACTAGATTAGTATGTTTGCCCAGCAGACTATCAAAGCCACAAACAGCCATGGCTGTGTGGAGGGAAAGCCAACTTCTTCTGTAAGTGATGGGGATTTGAGTATACAGGGGCTGCCTGGTGGAACGCAAAATCCTCATCAAATTCAGTACACAGCATTGGCCATATTACCAATTAGACAACCAAAACTGATGGCCCCCAGAGGAGTCTCTAGATCCTCAAA
Organism: Callospermophilus lateralis; assembly: GCF_048772815.1. Lineage (NCBI taxonomy): Eukaryota > Metazoa > Chordata > Mammalia > Rodentia > Sciuridae > Callospermophilus > Callospermophilus lateralis. Next base: position 66,554 of record NW_027513503.1, on the reverse strand, counting down.
TTCTGTGTTACCTTTTTAACTTCTGCAAGTGCTCAAGAGGATGAAAGGAAATTCCCCTATGTGGAGGCCTTTTACCTCCTTCGCTCACTTCCTGAACTATGCATCTCCAATAGATCCTCACCCTCAGGCTTCTGCTCCAGACTCTCTACTGTCAGTCCCACCTCAGCAACCTGATTTCTCTCCTCCAGTTACTAGATCAAAAACCCAAACCTCCGCCAGTTCTCAGATCATTGCTCCCTTGCTGAGGTAGCAGGTACTGAGGTACCCCTCTAAACACTCATTCCTCTCTTCTCCTGTCAGTGCCTACACCCGGTCTCCCCAGGTCCTCTTACCAGGTAACCCTCAGAAGAGCCCTCAGACCCCTATTCAAGATGTAATAAAAATGGCCTTTAAAGTTGCTTTGTCATCACTGAAAACAGGTTACTAAGAATTTAAAATCCCTCCCAGGCTTTCTGGGATACTCACTCCCGACTTCCCCTCTGTTCTACCTGTTCTACTGCTCAAGATTTTGTTCCTAGGAAAATCCCAAACCCCTTTTCCATTATGCTTTTTCATCTCTCTTTTCTCATTCTCAGATCCCCGGAGCTGCTCTCATTCTTCTCCTTCCCCGTCTTTCCCCTCTATACCAGGCCCACAGAAAAATCTTAACTGAACTTCTCCAGAAGTCTTCACCATGGATGACTTTAGAACTTTCAGCAAAAGAGTCCCTATAAAAGAGTTCAGTGTAGATAAACTTGCTCTTTTTCTGTTGCCCTGTTATACTTGACCACTGCTTGGAAAAATCAGCACTTCTAAGCTAGACAACCCCTTAATAGTTTTTCACACAATATGTGAACAAGGCCTCTGGCCTTGAGCTGGGGCTTCACAGAGATGGCTACATTTCTAAAATAAAAAATACCAACTGGGCTTCATGGTAACAGCTGAAGGAGGATAAAAGAAAAGGAAGAAAAAGCTCTCCCCCTCCTAGGTGTCCTTGAAAAGTTAACTTGCCCAGAACAGAGGAAATAACAGAAAAAAAATCTTTTTGTGAAGTTCTGCCGACTGTGAACTTCTGAGCCCCTTTTCTTTCATGTTGGGTACAAAATTCTGAAACTACCTAAAATTGGGGTTCAGGGAGTTAATTGATTACAACAGAAGCAATGCACTCTGAATCCGGTTGCAACCAAATAGCACTGGTTCCCTGTTTTCGGTGCTATCTTAGGTGCCTTGCCTTGTCTGTCCCTACAACAGTATAATTCTATATACTTAAACATTGTTTATGTTTTCATGAAATGGTCAACAGATGTGATTAATTGTGTAATGGTGCAGATGTTTCCCAGAGTGCTCTATAATGATGCAGGTTCATTTGAAATTCAAACAGGCGGGCATACAACACGGTTCCGCTGGGAACATATATCCCTAACTTTAGCCATCCTATTAGGAATAGGAGTTGCTGCAGGGGTGGGCACAGAAACCCCTGCCCTAGTCCATGGGACACAACAAATGACCCAATTAGAAGCAGCAATAGAACAAAACTTAAAGATAGTAGAAACCTCCATCACAGCTTTGCAGGAATATTTATCCTCTCTGTCTGAAGTTGTTTTACAGAACAGTCGAGGGTTGGACCGCCCATTCATGAGAGAAGGGGGCCTTTGTGCTGCATTGAGGGAAAAATATTGTTTTTATGCCGACCATACTGGAGTTGTAAAAAAAATCTATGAGTAAATTAAAAAGACACCTTGAAGAGCGTCACTGAGAGACGCCCAAAAAGGGTGGTTTGATTCTGATCCATACATTCCCTCTGGTTAACTATGTTTTTATCAACCATGGCCGGTCCAATAATAATCCTCATATTACTGCAAAGTATAAAACCCTGTTTGCTCAAACGTGTAATTTTTTTTCTCCAAGCTCAAATTGGACAAGTTAAACTTATGGTAATAACCCACTTGCAGACATAGAATGTGACACCAGCCTTGATCACTTTTATAATTATAAGTAGCCAGAAGAAGAAGTGGGGAATGAAAGGTTAACAAAATAGGTACTTGTAACTTCCTATTTTTCTGTATGCTTAACAAAAACACTGTTGAAATATTGAGAACTGTTTGCTAATTTTGTTCCCAGAATGTGCTGTCCCCAACTGCCAAATTGCAGAATGTATTCCCTCACCCGTTTACATGCAAACCGCCCACTCACCGTGACCCATCAATAAACTTCCTTCCCTGCCCTTTCCAAGGAAAGAATATAAGCTCTGCTTAAGCTGTTCTCAGGGCTCTCTGCTCTATTTCTGTGAGCTCTGAGCCCCAGCATGCTTGACCTCCAATAAACCTTTTGCTGTTGCATGAGACAGTCTCTTCGTGGTCTCTACCTCTGATGCTCGCACGAACATTACTTGAATGATTGAATGTATAAGAGAAAATCCAGTCAAAAAGGGATAGCCAGTAGGATTAAGAAGATAGTCGGTAGGTTTGGGAAGAAGACTGAGTATAGGATTTGGAACAAAAGTTCTTTAGCAATAGGGGTTCTGTTAGAGAGTGAATATAAATGTCAGCACATGAGAACAGTCACAATAATGAACTGAGGAAAATATGTAGGAAAGCAGATATCAATAAAGACATTACTAAATCAGGCAAAGTGTAAAGTGAGTGATACAATTAGACATTTTCAACAGGGTGAGTTTGAATATATAATCTTAGGAAGAAACAAATATGTAGTCACCAATAGGATTGACATTTGAGAGCATAAGGCAACCTTGACATGGATGATTTTTGTAAACCATGCTCACTTTCTATTTAGGCTTTGGTACAATCTAAGTGTGACCTTTGCATTTGTGTCCAGAATTTTACTGTGATAAAATATATATGTAGATCTGGTGACACAAGTATTTCTTCCACCATTTCTGGGAGCAATATTTTAAAGGCATATAAATGGGTATTGGGTGTACAAAGAGGTGTACACTTTGTCCATGAATATAGAGATAATGCATGAATAGACCATACAGTGAATAAATAATATAACTGTTTCCACTTTAAATTATGGATTGAATTGATATTTGAAAATATATAAGAAATCTTATATTGATTTACAATCATTCATTCTAACCAGTTATACATCTAATATTAATATTATGGTTATGGTTTATCATGAAGATATGTTAGTTTTGCGTCAAAAGCGATTATGGAAATCCAAAATAATGTGTTTGGATAGAGTCAGTCACAATGCTGGCAATATGTGAACAAGGCCTCTGGCCTCAAATTGAGGCTTCACAGAGATGGCTACATTTCTAAGATAAAGAAGTTACCAACTGGACTCCATGGTAACAGCTGGCAGGGAGAAAAAAGAAAGAGAAGAAAAAAGCTTGCCCCCTCCCAGGTGTCCTTAAAATGTTAACTTGCCCAGAACAGAGAAAAAAAAAACAGAAACAAAAACTGCTTTCTCTGAACTTCTGCAGACTGTGAACTTCTGAGCCGCTCCCTTACATGTTGGGTACAAAATTCTGAAACAACCTAAACTTGGGGTTCAGGGAAGTAACTGATTACAACAGAAGCAATGCCCTTTAAATCTGGTTGCAACCAAATAGGACTGTTTCCCTGTATTCGGTGCTATCTTAGGTGCCTTTCCTTGCCTTGTTCATCCCTTTTCTCATTTAAAGACCAGTCAAGAAACATGGAGAAATACATGTGTTCTGAAGCAGAAAGTGATTGATAGTGAAACAAATGCCTATAAATTTCCTAACTTGTGGATGAAATTTATATCCTATGATGTGCATTAATTGAAGAAATACTAATCTACCAGTGTTGAATAAAAATGAACGTCAAAATACACATCATGTCCGATTGGAATCTACTTGCATTAATATTAAACTGGGTCAGTTACTGTAGAAATATTAGGATTCTTATGCACCATTCACTGAAGTTAGTTTTCAGTACTAGGAAACAAATATGTATTTCAGGTGAATGAATATTTCTAAGAATAATCTTGTGAAAAGTTGATTATAAATCCACATACATGAATATGAATGAATTTGATGAGTGTAAAATAAGACACATATTTCATTTGTTGAAAAATCTGGAGAGTTTATGTATATATATATATACACACACACACACACACATTAGAAACAGCAATATATATGCCAATTGAAATTTATAATGAAATATATATCATCGACAGATAGAAAAATATTTATTTTACTGAACATGGATTTATGAATAATATTGTTCAAGTAGGAAGATCACCCATAATTTAAATTTTCGGTTCCAACATCGTTTAAGAGGAGTGATCCCTTACAATTTGTATCTGCCAAGTCAGCCACCTCACAAGAATGTACGTGTGGTACCAGGTAGGATTCTATCTGTGCATATAAAAATACAGGTGGTGAATAGGCTACAGAGAAAGGGAGAAAGGAATTCATAGGTGGTTAACTTTAAAAAAAACATGGAGAACTATTTCAACAAAAAATTGACTAGATTTATAAATCCTACCCTATATAATGCAAAAGGTAAGTCCAACTATACACCATGCCTCCTCTGAAATGGTTGTATTTTCATTCTGTTTGGGTTATTTTTCTCCATCATATTAGTATTAGTAGTCAGAATATAGTAGGGTAGGGGTTAGTGTCAGGGATTCAGTATTTCAAATGGAAAATTGGAAAATGAATACAATGTGTATGTAAACATGTGCTACACAAAAATGTTTCCACTCTTATCCAGAACAATGCCTTGACAATACCTTCGCTCCAACTAAAACATCATTAGAGGAGAAGAGTTAGAAAATCAGTGAAAACACATCTTGAATGGAATATGCTCAGGATTTTGAAACCTTGGAGGTGGTAGAGGAGTTTGCAAAAGTAAGGGACAGGGTGAACACTCCACAAACATGGAGTTCTGTTGGACTAAAGACTTCTTGAGAAACTGCCTCTGAATTTGGGCACTTGAAATATATCTTGTTGTCACAAGCTTTAGCTTCCTTTGTAGTGAGACCATCAAACCTGGGTCTGGATCTATGTGATCTGGAGGACACGGTTTCTTATTTTCTAATGAAAATGAGGCAGCAGTGCTGAATTCTCACTTTGTAGGTAACCTGTGGACACTGGGGGCTAAGTGTCTCCCAGTGTGGGCTGTGAAGCCATTTGGTCATCCTCCAATTTTCGTGGTGTTTGTTGCTGCTGCATTGGGGATTTGGTATTTGCTTCACGAAATACAAGGAGTTCAACTGTGTCACAGTGCTGGAGGGAGTTCTGTGACGAGTGGTGGGTCAGGGTCTGCAGGAGAATGCACCAACCAGGCTTCTATCCCACATAGCTTGCCCCCTTGACCATAGCAACCTGATTCTGAACATTGCCCTGAAAGCTCTCCATATAACAAGATACCTTTACACAGAAGTATCTACTGGCTGCACCATGTCAGTAACAAGCCATTTGGAAGCCAAATGCAGATCCACATTGCCCCACCACATGTTTTATCACAAACCTGCCAAGCAGTGTTCTAGGCCCACTATTCAGCAGGCTCCAACGTACTGGCATCTCTATTCAACACAATTTTCATGAAACCTAGTGAATCCAGGCACTGTCTGGTGTACTCAAGATCAGCATCAGGACATCCAAAGGTTCTCCAGTGCCACCTGGTCTTGGGAATTTCAAAAATTTCATGGTATCTGTTTAGCCATTTTTCAAGGATGATGTTGGAGGCACTGTGGGTTTCAGTATATTCAGGACCTGTTAAATGGTGAGGAAGCTCATTTCAATGAAAGCTCTGGGGAACTCTCAAGGGCAAGGCTTCCCAAAGAGTGGCCAAAATGTCGCATGAAGCCAGGCCTATTGAGTTCTACAATGTGAGGTCCATGTGTTTTTTGACTCTCAACTATGGCTGCCAAGTCTTTCAGAATAAAATAATGTGATTTCCTCACTGAGATTCCCAGTGATCTGTGGAAAGTCAATCTGGGCCTAGATCTCAGTTTCCAATGGTCACTCTCATGTGTGGTCTCCTAAAATCCCAAAACAATTGATGGCAATACTTCTCTGAGGTCAGTTCCAGAACTCAGTCTCTAAGGGAAATCACACCAGAGTTCAAGCCCAGGTGGACCCAATCATCTCTTGCAACTGCCACACAAATGACCACAATTAAAACCAAAACACTCCCACACGGCCCTCATCTTCTTCATAACCTTTGGCTGGAGTTTTCCATTAGGGGCGCAGTCAAAGACAGTGTCCAAAATAAGCTCCCTTGTCCCTCATTTGCCTAAAATCTCAGTGGCCTGGACACCCTTCATGTGAACCAGGAGTAATCAAATAGGTCTGCCATTAATACTTTTCCACTTCTACAATTTGAGGCTTTCTGACTGTGGGGTTTAGATTCTTTATGTGATTTGGAGTCATGAGAAAATCCAAGCACACATGGGCAAGCTTTGCAGGGATTTGGAGAATTCTTTTGACCCAAAGGATCCCTATTCTCACTTGATTGAAGTGAGAAACCTTACAGAGGAAAGCTAGAGACTTCATCCACAATGACTGCAATTTTTGCCCTTTGATTTTTGGATGCACACATGGGATCTTTCTTTAGATTCATCAGGTGCTGATAATCTAAGCCACAGCCTCACACAGGGCCAGGAGGCTGATTCCGACACATCCCTTTCCAAAGCAATTAAGCAAAGAGCCACAGGTGATGCCCATTCATTTGCATTTGAAAACTGTTTCTTAGGGCTTCACAAAGGGGTGGCTGGAGGCAAAGACCTTCCTGACATTCAGGGCAAAAGAAAAATAGGTAAGCAAAAGGCCCAAAGCAGGGTTTCTCCACTGTGACTTTTCTGGTCTAACTGATATCTGAGTTTTCTGAGGTGCTCACCAGTCCCTTCAGCTATCCAGTACATGGCCATATCACAGAGCTTGGAGGTGGTACATATCTTTTACTCAAAACCATGAGCCTATTCTGGAGTGTGGCCAGAATTCAGGAAGATAATAGGAAATTAGGAAGATAGCAGGTGTTGGCCATCCATAAGGCAATCTTCTGCCTAATCATAAATTGGGCAGGATGAATACTGGGAAGCTTTCTACTAGACAGGACACATCCATTGATGCATTCTATTTTCTAATGTCTACAACCACGGACACAGTGGGACACACAGACATAGAAACACTCGCCTTGTCACATGACTTACTAGAAACAGTCCATACCAAACCAAACAAACCGCCTTTCCTATCTATTCTCAGAACATGAGACAAAACCAAAAACTCACACCCACAACCACAAAGGCACCTCCTTCCCCCAAGTAGGTCTGTGAGTATCCAGAGGGTGGTCTGACTCGTGGGCCATAATATATTCCCCCAACATGGCCTGTCCTGTCTCAGATCTGGTCTCCTTAGCCAACTCTGTGAAGTTGTCAGGAGTCCACGATGAGCCACTACCTGCTTTCTCTGGAAAGGCCAGTTTTCAGAGCTTTCCTGGCATTTGGTCATCCTCACAACAGTAGGACCAAAAAATAATATCTCTGTCCTTGTTCAATCAAAACAAGCGAGCCCAATGGGACTGGGACTGGGACTGACTCTGGGTTCCTGGCTTCCTGGATCAAAAGTTCACAGTGTTCCATCACCAAAAGCGTGAGGTGTGGTCATTTCTTTAAGGAACTGAATGAGGTCACTGCCTTGGCAAACACTTTGTCCTCACAGTTGCTTTCAATTGACCAATGAAACGGAGGCTGCCCCTACTTCCTTTGAAATTTTCACAAGTTAGAATGGTAGATCAACCATAGGCTCCTGGAACAGCTCTCCACACAGGCCTGGTTTGGTCCATCTTCTCTACATTAAGAAGAGAGAGGCTGATTCAGACATATCCTTTCATCCTGACCAGGATGTTTGCCATGGAAGATGACTTTTGCTTTCTCAGGTCTTTCATAGCTGCCTACATCTTCTCCAGGGATCATTTCTACATGGACCTTTGAGGTTCTCAGCAGGTGGAAGATCACCTACATTTCTGTATTGTAAGTCAAACTCTGTCCCTGTTCTTCTGTAAAATTAGATTGAGGGAACGGTGCATTCTTAGGGTTAATAACATGTTCCATTTGGGTTAGGAATCATTCTGTGAGATGAATAATGGTATTGGAACATGCAATATTTATAAGAATATATTGGTGAAATATAAGTATGAAAACAGAAATCTAGGTAAGACTTGAAGCCCAGAAGGGCATTTTGCCCTTGATTGGGATACTTAGCTTTGAATTACATTCTGAACAGTTGTCTCACATAATTCGATATCGAATGGCAAAAGACCTTGTACCTTGGATGATTGAATGTAGAAGAGAACATCCACTCAAACTGGGATAGTCAGTAGGTTTAGGAAGAAGAGTGAGCATAGGTTTTGGAAGAAATTTCATTAGTAATAGGTTTTTGGTTAGAGAGTGAACGTAAATGTCAGCACATGAGAAGAGTCAGTCACATGATGAACAGGGGAAAATATGTAGGAAAACAGATATCAATAGACACATTAGGAAATAAGGCAAAGTATAATGTGAGTGATAGGATTAGACATTTCCAACAGGGTTGAGTTTGAATATATAATCTTAGGAAGAAACAAATATGTAGTCACCAATAGGATTGATATTGAGCATTAGACAACCTGGACATGGATGTTTATAGTAATACATGTTCAATTTCCATTTAGGCTATGGTACAAACATAAGTGTGAGCCTTGCGTTTTGTGTCCAGAATATCACTGTGATAAAATATATATGTAGATCAGGTTACATGAGTAATTCTTCCACCATTTTTTGAAGCAATATTTTGAAGATGTATAAATTAGTATTGGGGGTACAAAGAGATGTACCCTGTGTATATGAATCTAGAGAAAATGCATGAGTAGACCACACTGTGAATTAATAATATAACTAGTTCTACATAAAATAATGGATTGAATTGATATCTTAAAATATATAAGAAATCTTATATTGAAATACTATCATTCATTCCAACTAGTTATACATCTAATGGTAATATTATGGTTATGGTTTATCATGAAGGGTGTGATTTTTGCTTCAAAAGTGATTATGTAATTCAAAAATCATGTGTTTAGAAAGTAGTCTCATGAAACGACCAGTCAAGAAACATGGAGGAATACATTTGTTCTGAAGCAGGAAGTGATTGAAAGTGAAACAAATGCCTATAAATATGCTAACTTGTGGATGAAATATATATCATATGATGTGCATAAACTGAAGAAATAGCAACGTACAAGTCTTGAATAAAAATGAACGTCAAAATACATGTCATGCCCCATAGGAATCTACTTGCATTGATGTAAAACTGAGTCTGTTACTGTAGAAATATCAGGATATGTATGCATCGTTCACTGAAGTTAGTTGTCTGTATTAGGAAACAAATATGTATTTCAGGTGGATGAATATTTCTGAGTATAATCTTGTGAAAAGTTGATTATACATCCACATATATGAACATAATAGAATTTAGAGAGTGTATAATAAAACACATATATTTTGAAAAATCTGGATAGGAGATATATATATATATATATATATATATATATATATATATATATATATATATATATATACAAAAAAAACAAAGACATTAAAAAGTAGCAATATGTATGCCAATTGAAATTCATAGTGAAATATATATCATCCACGGATGCAAAAATATTTATTATACTGAACATGGATTTATGTATAATGTTGTTCAACTAGGAAAATTAATCCAAAGTGTATGCAAAATTGTGATACAAAAAATCTTTCCACTCTCATCCTGAACAATGCCTTGACTTACCCTCACCTTAAGTAATTCACAATTATATGAAAAGAGGTAAAAAATCTGTGAGTACATATCTGGAATTGAATATGCTCATGATTTCACAACTTTGCAAGTGGTTGATGAGTTTCCAAAAGTAAGGAACAGGGTAAACACTTCACAAACATGGAGCTCTGCTGGACTAAAGACTTCTTGAGAAACTGCCCCTGAGGTTGTGCACTTGAAATATATGTTTTTGTTAGGAGCTTTACCTACCTTTGTTGTGAGACCATCAAAGCTGGGTCTGCATCTATGTGACCTAGAGGACATGGTTTCTTATTTTCCAATGAACATGAGGCACCAGTGCTGAAGTCTCTCTTTGTAGGTAAACTGTGGCCACTTCGGGCAATGTGACTCCCCGTGTGGACTTTGAAGCCATTTGGTCATCCTCCACTTTTCGTGGTGTTTCTTGCTGCTACACTGGGAGTTTGGTATTTGCTTCATGACATACAAGGAGTTCAACTGGCACACAGTGCTTGAGGGAGTCTTGTAACGTGTGGTGGGTCAGGCTCTGCAGGAAAATGCACCAACTAGGCTTCTATCCCACATTGCTTATCGCCTTGACCATAGAAACCTGATTATGAACATTGCCCTGAAACCCCTGCATATAACAAGATGTCTTTTCATATAATGGTCTCCTGGCTGCACCAAGTCAGTCACAAGCCATTTGGAAGCCAATGGCAGATCCACATGGCCACAACACAGATGTATTACCACACATCTGCCCACCACTGCTCTAGGCCCACTACTCAGCAGCCTCCAACTTACTGGCATCTCTGTACTACACAATTTTCATGAAACCCAGTCAATCAAGGCACTGTCTGTTATACTTATGATCAGCAACAGGACATCCAATGGTTCTCCAGTGCCACCTGGTCATTGGGAATTTCAAAAATTTCATGGTGTTTATCTATGCATTTTTCAAGAATGAAGTTGGAGGCACTTTGGGGTTTCCATTCATCTAGGAACCATTACATGGGGAGGAAGCTAATTTCAATGAAAGCTCTGAGGAACTCTCATAGGCAAGGCTTCCCAAACAGTGGCCAAAAGGTCACATGAAGCCAGGCCCATTGAGGTCTACAACGTGAGGTCCATGTGTCTTTTGACTCTAACTATGGCTGCCAAGTTTTTCAGAATAAAATCATGTGATATCTTTGCTGAGATTTTCAGTTCTCTGTGGAAAGCCATCCTGGGCCTAGATCTCAGGTTTCAAGGGCAACTCTCATGTGTGGCCTCCTACAATCCCAACACAATTCATGGCAATACTTCTCTGTCGTCAGTTCCCAAACTCAGTCTCTAAGGGAAATCACACCAGAGTTCAAGCCCATGTAGACCCAGTCATCTCTTCCAACCGCCACACAAATGACCACAATTAAAACCAAAACATTTCCACATGGCCCTCATCTTCATCCATATAGACACTCATCATAAACTCTGGCTGGAGGTTTCCATGAGGGGCACAGCCAAGACAGTGTCCAAAATATGCACCCTTGCCCCTCATTTGTCTAAATTTAGGGTGGCCTGAAAACCCATCCTGTGAACAAGGAGTGATAATATAGGCCTGCTGTTAATACTGCTCTGCTTCTCCAATTTGAGGCCTACTGAATGTCAGGTATAGATTGCTTATGTGATTTGGCATCATGAGAGAACCCAAGTACTTCTGCAGGACTTTGAAGAACTCATTTGACCCAAAGGAATCCTATTCTCACTTGATGGAGTTCAGGACCTAACACAGGAAGACAAGAGACTTCATCCACAATGACTGATCATTTTGCCATTTTGGTTTTGGATGCACACATGGGATCTTCTTTAGATTTATCAGGAGCTGAGAATCTTAGCCACCCCCTCAATCAGGGCCTAGTGTCTGATTAAGACACATCCTTTTCCAAAGCAATTAAGCAAAGAGCCACACGTGATACCCATTCATTTAAATTTGAAAACTCTTACTTCAGGCTTCTAAAAGGGGTGGCCTGAGGCAAAGACCTTCCTGACATTCAAGGCAACAGAACCATAGGTAAGCAAATGGACCAAAGCAGGGTTTCTCCACTGAGACTCTACTGCTCACACTAATATCTGAGTTTTCAGAGATGTTCCCATTCCCTTCAGCTATCAAGAACATGGACATGTCACAGAGCTTGGAGGTGGTACATATCTTGGACAATAAATCATGAGCTTATTCTGGAGAGTGGCCAGAATTCAGGAAGAAAACAGGAACTTAGGAAGTTAGTAGTTGTTTCCTATCCATAAGGCAAACCACAGTCCATTTATCAATTGTGAACGATGAATGCTGGGAAGCTTTCTACTAGACAAGACACCTCCATTGATGCATTCTCTTTTCTAATGTCTAAAACCACGGACACAGTGGATACACAGACATAGAAACACTTGCCTTGTCAAAAGAGTAACTAGAAACAGTCGACTCCAAACCAAACCAACCACCTTTTCTACCTATTCTCAGAACATGAGACAAAACCATAAACTCACACCCACACACATAAAGGCACCTCCTTCCCAAAAGTGGGTGTGTGACTATCCAGAGTGTCCTCTGACTGGTGGGCCATACTATGTTCCTCTCGAAATGGCCTTTCCACTTTCAGATCATGTCTCCTTGGCCAACTCTGTGATGCTGTGAGGAGCCTGCAGTTAGCCACTACCTGCTATCTCAGAAAAGGCCCCTCTTCAGAGCTCAACTGGCATTTGGCCATCCTCACATCAGTAGGTACCAAGAAAGTCTTACTTGTACTTGGTAAATCCAAACAAGTGAGCCCACTGGGACTGGGACTGGGACTGGCTCTCGGTGTGCCTGGCTTCTTGCATCACAATTTCAGAGAGTTCCATCACCATGGAAGTTAGCTAGGTCACTTCCTTCAGGAACTGAATGAGGTCCCTCTCTTGGCAACAACTTTGTTCTAACAGTTTCTTCCAAGGGTCCCTTTAGATGGAGGCTGCTCCTACTTTGTGTGACAATTTGACTAGTTAAAATGGTATATCAAAATAGGCACCTGGGAACAGCTCTCCACGCAGGCCTGGTTAGGTCCATCTTCTCTACATTAAGAAGAGAAAGGCTGATGAATGCACATCCCTTCATCCTGTTCAGGTTGTTTGCCATGGAAGATGGCTTTTGCTCTCTCAGATCCTTCATAGCTGCCTACATCTTCTCCAGGGATCATTTCTGCATCGAACTTTGAGGTTCTCAGCAGTTGGAAGATACCCTACATTACTGTATTGTAAGATGAACTCTGTCCCTGCTCTTTTGTAATTTTAGATTGAGGGAACAGTGTATGGTTAGGGTTAATTACAGGTTCGATTTGGGTTAGGAATCATTCTGCGGGATGAATAATGGTCTTGGGAACCTGCAATATTTATAGGAATATAGAGATAAAATATAAGTATGAAAACAGAAATCTAGGTAAGATTTGAAGCTCAGAAGTGCATTGGGCAACTGATTGTGATATGTAGCTTTGAATTACGTTCTGCATACATGTTTCAGAAAAATCGATATACAATAGCATAGGACCTTGTACCTTGGATGATTGAATGTAGTAGAGAACATCCACTCAAAAAGGGATAGTTGATAGGATCAGGAAGATAGTCAGTATGTTTCGGAAGAAGAGTGAGTATAGGATTTGGACCAAAGTTCATAAGCAATAGGGTTTCGGTTAGAGAGTGAATGTCAATGTCAGCACATGTGAAGGGTCAGTCACAATGTTGAACTGGAGAAAATATGTAGGAAAGTAGATATCAATAGAGACATTAGGAAATCAGGAAAAGTACAAAGTGAGTGAAAAAATTAGACATTTTCAATGGTATTGAGGTTGAATATATAATCTTAGGAAGAAACAAATATGTAGTCACCAATAGGATTGACATTTGAGAGCATTAGGCAACCTGGTCATGGATGTTTTTAGTAATCCATGTTCAGTTTCCATTTAGGCTTTGGTACAGTCATACGTGTGAATTTTGCATTTTGTGTCCAGAATATTACTGTGATACCATGCATATGTAGATCAGGTGATATGAGTATTTCTTCCACCATTTCTGGGAGCAATATTTTGAAGATGTATAAATTAGTATTGGGGATACAAAGAGGTGTAACCTGTGTCTATTAATATAGAGATAATGCATGAATAGACCATACTGTGAATAAATAATATAACTGGTTCCACTTTACAAAATGTATTGAATTGATATCAGAAAATATATAAGAAATCTTTTATTGATATAAAATCATTCATTCCAACCAGTTATACATCTAATAGTGATATTATAGTTATGGTTTATCATAAAGTGTGTGTCCGTTTTGCTTTAAAAGTGATAAAGGAAATCGAAAATAATGTGTTTGGAAAGAAATCTCATGAAAAGATCAGTCAAGAAACATGGAGGAAAACATGTGTTCTGAAGCAGGAAGTGATTGAAATTGAAACAAATGCCTATAAATTTGCTAAATTGTGGAGGAAATATATATCCTATGATGTGCATAAACTGAAGAAATTGTAATGTCCCAGTGTTGAATAAAAATGAACGTCGATATACACATCATGTCCCATAGGAATCTACTTGCATTGATGATAAACTGTGTCAGTTACTGTAGAAATGTTAGGATTTGTATGCTCCATTCACTGAAGTTAGTTTTCAGCACTAGGAATCAAATATGTATTTCAGGTGGATGAAATTTTCTGAGAATAATCTTGTGAAACGTTGATTATAAATCCACGTTCATGAACATGAATGAAATTAGGAAGTGTATATAAGACACATATATTTCATATTTTGAAAAATATGGAGAGAGTGTGTATATATATATATATATATATATATATATATATATATATATATATACACACACAGAGAGAGAGAGAGAGACATTAAAAATAGCAATATATGCCAATCAAAATTCACCATGAAATATATATCATCCACAGATCCAAAAATATTCATTTTACTGAACAAAGATTTGTGTATAATTTTGTTCTCTAGGAAGCTCACCCATAGGTTGAATTTTCAGTTCCAACGGCGTTTATGAGGAGTGATCTCTTCTCTCAATTTGTATCTGCCAAGTCAGCCACCTCACAAGAATGTACATGTAGTACCAGGTAGGATTCTCTATGTGCATATAAAAATTTATGTGCTGAGTAGGCTACAGAGAAAGAGAGACAAGAATTCACATATTTGTTATCTTTAAAATCACATGGACAACTATTGCAACAAAAATTGTCTAGATTAATAACTCCTAACCTTTATAATGCAAAAGGCAAGTCCAACTATACACCATGCCTCCTCTGAACTGTTTGTATTTCTATTATGTTTGGGTTATTTTTCTGCCTCATATTAGGATTAGTAGTCAGACACTAGTAGGGTATGGTTTAGTGTCAGGGATTCAGTATTTCAAATGGAAAATTGGAAAATGAATCCAATATGTATGCAAATATGTCCTACACAAAAGTCTTCCCACTCTCATCCAGAAAAATCCATTGACATTATCTTCACCCTATGTAAGATGCAATTCGAAGAGAAGAGTTAGAAAATCTGTGAATACATATCTGGAATGGAAAATGCTCAGGAGTTCACAACCTTGGAGGTGGTAGAGGAGTTTCCAAAAGTAAGTGACTGCGTAAACACTCCACAAACATGGAACTCTGCTGGCCAAAAGCCTTCTTGAGAAACTGCCTCTGAGTTTGGACACATGAAATATATCTTGTTGTCCGGAGCTTTAGCTTCATTTCTGGTGAGACCATCAAAGCTGGATCTGCATCTATGTGACCTGGAGGACATCGTTTCTTATTTTCCATTGAACATTAGGTACCGGTGTTGATTTCTCTCTTTGTTGGTAAACTGTGGCCACTGGAAGCTTAGTGTCTCCCTGAGTGGACTGTGAAGCCATTTGGTCATCCTGAACTTTTTGTGGTGTTTCTTGCTGCTGCACTGGGAGTTTGGTATTTGCTTCACGAAATACAAGGAGTTCAACTAGGATATAGTGCTAGAGGGAGTTCTGTGACGTGTGTTGGGTCAGGGTCTGCAGAAGAATTCACCAACCAGGGTTCTATCCCACATAGCTTGCCCCCTTGACCATCGCAACCTGATTCTGAACATTGCTCAGAAACCTCTCCATATAACAAGATGCCTTTTCATATAATAGTCTGCTGGCTGTACCAAGTCAGTCACAAGCTATTTGGAAGCCAATGGCTGATCCACATGGCCACACCACAGTTGTATTATCACACACCTGCCCACCACTGCTCTAGGCCCACTACTCAGCAGGCTCCAACTTACTGGCATCTCTGTTCCACACCATTTTCATGAAACCCAGCCAATCAAGGCACTGTCTGTAACACTAATGATCAGCAAGAGAACAACCAATGGTTCTCCAGTGCCACTTGGTCATTGGGAATTTCAAAAACATCATTGTATTTATCTATCCATTTTTCAAGAATGAAGTTGGAGGCACTTTGGGGTTTCCATTCTTCCAGGAACCATTACATGGGGAGGACTCTCATTTCAATGAAAGCCCTGAAAAACTCTCACAGGCAAGGCTTCCCAAACAGTGGCCAAAAGGTCACATGAAGCCAGGCCCATTGAGGTCTACAACGGGAGGTCAATGTGTCTTTTGACTCTTAACTATGGCTGCCAAGTTTTTCAGAATAAAATCATGCCATATCCTTGCTGAGAATTTCAGTTCTCTGTGGAAAGCCACCCTGGGCCTAGATCTCAGGTTTCAAGGGCAACTCTTATGCGCGGCCTCCTAAAATCCCAACACAATTCATGGCAACACTTCTCTGAGGTCAGTTCCAGAACTCAGTCTCTAAGAGGAATCACACCAGAGTTCAAGCCCATGTGGACCCTGTTATCTCTTCCAACCGCCACACAAATGACCACAATTAAAACCAAAACATTCCCACATGTCCCTCATCTTCATCCATATAGACAGTCATTATAAACTCTGGCTGGAGGTTTCCATGAGGGGCACAGCCAAGACAGTGTCCAAAATATGCACCCTTGCCCCTCATTTGTCTAAATTCATGGTGGCCTGGACACCCTTCCTGTGAACCAGGAGTGATCAAAAAAGCCTGCCGTTAACGCTGCTCTGCTTCTCCAATTTGAGGCCTACTGACAGTCAGGTATAGATTCATTATGTGATTTGGCATCATGAGAGAACCCAAGTACTTCTGCAGGACTTTGAAGAACTCATTTGACCCAA
Source organism: Callospermophilus lateralis (assembly GCF_048772815.1). Classification (NCBI taxonomy): domain Eukaryota; kingdom Metazoa; phylum Chordata; class Mammalia; order Rodentia; family Sciuridae; genus Callospermophilus; species Callospermophilus lateralis. The sequence continues at coordinate 49,590 of NW_027513503.1, read as the reverse complement.
AAAAAAATCCCTATTCTTACTTGATGGAGGTCAGGAACCTATCGGAGGAAGGCAGGAGACTTCATCTACAATGACTGATCTTTTTGCCATTTTGGTTTTGGATGCACACATGGGATCTTCTTTACATCTATCAGGAGCTGAGAATCTTATCCACAGCCTCAAACAGAGCCTAGTGTCTGATTAAGACACATCCTTTTCCAAAGCAATTAAGCAAAGAGCCACAGGTGATGAACATTCATTTCCATTTGAAATCTGTTTCTTCAGGCTTCACAAAGGGGTGGCATGATGCAAAGACCTTCCTGACATTCAAGGCAACAGAACCAAAGGTAAGCAAATGGACCAAAGCAGGGTTTCTCCACTGAGACTTTACTGCTCACACTGATATCTGAGTTTTCTGAGATGTTCCCATTCCCTTCAGCTATCAAGAACATGGACATGTCACAGAGCTTGGAGGTGGTACATATCTTGGACAATACATCATGAGCTTATTCTGGAGAGTGGCCAGAATTCAGGAAGAAAACAGGAACTTAGGATGTTAGTAGGTGTTTCCTATCCATAAGGCATACCACGGTCCATTCATCAATTGTGCAGGATAAATGCTGGGAAGCTTTCTACTAGACAGGGCACCTCCATTGATGCATTCTCTTTTCTAATGTCGACAACCACGGACACAGTGGATACACAGACATAGAAAGTCGCCTTGTCAAAAGACTTACTAGAAACAGTCGACTCCAAACAAAACCAACCACATTTCCTACCTATTCTCAGAACATGAGACAAAACCGCAAACTCACATCCACAAACAAAGGCAACTCCTTCACAAAAGTAGGTCTGTGACTATCCGGAGTGTTCTCTGACTGGTGGGCCATACTATGTTCTCCACAAAATGACCTCTCCTGTCTCAGATCTTGTCTCCTTGGCAAACTCTGTGATGCTGTGAGGAGCCAACGGCTAGCCACTACCTGCTATCTCAGGAAAGGCTTCTCTTCAGAGCTCTCCTGGCATTTGCCCATCCTCACATCAGTAGGTACCAAGAAGGTCTGACTCTGTACTTGGTAAATCCAAACAAGTGAGCGCACTGGGACTGGGACTGGGACTGGCTCTCGGTGCCTGGCTTCTTGCATCAAAATTTCAGAGTGTTCCATCACCAAGGAAGTTAGGTAGGTCACTTCCTTCAGGAACTGAATGAGGTCACTGCCTTGGCAACAACTTTGCCCTAACCATTGCTTCCAAGGGTCACATTGGATGGAGGCTGCCCTTACTTCCTTTGACAATTTGACTAGTTTCAATGGTATATCAAAATAGGCACCTGAGAACAGCTCTCCACGCAGGCCTGGTTAGGTCCATCTTCTCTACCTTACAAAGAGAGAGTCTGATGCATACACATTCCTTTTTCCTGTCTAGATTGTTTGCCTTTGAAGATGGCTTTTGCTCTCACAGGTCCTTCATAGCGCTGACATCTTATCCAGGGATTATTTCTGCATCGAACTTTCAGGTTCTCAGCAGTTTGAAGATACCCTACATTCCTGTATTGTAAGACGAACTCTGTCCCTGCTCTTTTGTAATGTTAGATTGAGGCAACCGTGTATGGTTATCGTAAATAGCAGGTTTGATTTGGATTAGGAATCATTCTGCAGAATGAATAATGATCTTGGGAACCTGCAATATTTATAGGAATATAGAGATGAAATATACGTATGAAAACAGAAATCTAGGTAAGATTTGAAGCTCAGAAGTGCATTGGGCAACTGATTGCGATACGTAGCTTTGAATTACGTTCTGCATACATGTTTCAGAAAAATCGATATACAATGGCATAGGACCATGCACCTTGGATGATTGAATGCAGTAGAGAACATCCACTCAAAAAGTGATAGTCGATAGGATCAGGAAGATAGTCAGTATGTTTTGGAAGAAGAGCTAGTATAGGATTTGGACCAAAGTTCATTAGCAATAGTGTTTCCGTTAGAGAGTGAATGTCAATGTCAGCACATGTGAAGGTTCAGTCACAATGTTGAACTGGAGAAAATATCTAGGAAAGTAGATATCAATAGAGACATTAGGAAATCAGTCAAAGAGTATCAAGTGAGTGAAAAAAATTAAACATTTTCAACAGTTTTGAGGTTGAATATATAATCTTATGAAGAAACAAATATGTAGTCACCAATAGGATTGACATTTGAGAGCATTAGGCAACCTGGTCATGGATTTTTTTAGTAATCCATGTTGAGTTTCCCTTTAGGCTTTGGTACAATCATACGTGTGACTTTTGCATTTTGTGTCCAGAATATTACTGTGATAACATGCATATGTAGATCAGGTGACATGAGTATTTCTTCCACCATTTCTGGGAGCAATATTTTAAAAATGTATAAATTAGTATTGGGGGTACAACGAGGTGTACCCTGTGTCTATGAATATAGAGATAATGCATGAATAGACCATAATGTGAATAAATAATATAACTGGTTACACTTTAAATAATGTATTGAATTGATATCAGAAAATGTATAAAAAATCTTTTATTGATATATAATCATTCATTCCAACCAGTTATACATCTTATGATGATATTACAGTGATGGTTTATCATGAAGTCTGTTTCAGTTTTGCTTCAAAACTGATAAAGGAAATCGAAAATAATGTGTTTGGAAAGAAGTCTCATGAAAAGACCAGTCAAGAAACACGGAGGAATGCATGTGTTCTGAAGCAGGAAGTGATTGAAAGTGAAACAAATGCCTATATATTTGCTAACCTGTGGAGGAAATATATATCCTATGATGTGCATAAACAGAAGAAATTGTAATGTGCCAGTGTTGAATTAAAATGAACATCAATATACACATCATGTCCATTGGAATCTACTTGCTTTGATGATAAACTGTGTCAGTTACTGTAGAAATATTAGGATTTGTAAGCACCATTCACTGAAGTTAGTTCTCAGGACGAGGAAACAAATATGTATTTCAGGTGGTTGAATGTTTCTGAGAATAATCTTGTGAAAAGTTGATTATATATCCACATACATGAATATGAATGAATTTAGAGAGTGTTTAAGAAGACACATTTTTTTTCATATTTTGAAAAATCTAGAGAGTGTATATATATATATATATATATATATGTAAAACTCATGGAGAAATATTACAATTAAAATTTGGCAAGATTTATAATACATACCCTTGATAAAGCCGAAGGCAAATCCAAGTATATACCATGCCTCCTATGAAAGGCCTGTATTTCTATTCTGTTACATTTCTTTTTATCCATCATATTAGCATTAGTAGTCAGAGTCTATTAGGGTATGTGTTAGTGTCAGGGATCATTATTTCAAATGAAAATAGAAAAATGAATCTAATGTGTATGCAAATATGTGCTACACAAAAATCTTGCCACTCTCATCCAGAACAATTCCTTGACATTTACTTCGCTCCAAGTAAGACACAATTAGTGGAGAGGAGTTCGAAAACCTGTGATTACATATGTGGAACTGAAAATGTTCAGGAGTTCACAACATTGGAGGTGGTAGAGCAGTTTCCAAAAGTAAGGGAGAGGTTAAACACTCCACAAACTTGGAGCTCTTCTGGCCTAAAGACTCTTTGAGAAAATGCCTCTCAGATTGGGCACATGAAATATATGAAGTTGTCAGGAGATTTAGCTTCCTTTGTTGTGACACCATCAAATGTGGGTCTGCATCTATGTGACCTGAAGGAAATGGTTCCTTATTTTCTAATGAACATGAGACAGCAGTTCTGAATTGTCTTTTTCTTGGTAAACTGTGGCCACTGGGAGTTAAGTTTCTCCCCGTGTGGTCTGTGAAGCCGTTTGGTCATCCTCCATTTTCGTTGTGTTTCTTACTGCTGCACTGGGAGTTTGGAAGTGGCTTAATGAAATACAAGGAGTTCAACTGGCACACAATTCTGGAGGGAGCTCTGTCACGTGTGAATGGTCTGGGTCTTCAGGAGAATTTTCAAAACATGGATCTATCCCACATAGCTTTCCCCCTTGACTATAGCAACCGAATTCTGAACATTGCCCTGAATCATCTCAATATAACAAGATGCCTTTACATATAAGGGTCTGCTGCCTGCACCATGTCAGTCACAAGTATTTTGGAAGCCAATGGCCGATCCACGTGGTCCCACAACAGATATTTATTCACAACCATATAGTCCACTGCTCTAGCCCCAATACTCAGCAGGCTCCAACTTATGACATCTCGATTCTATACCATTTTCATGACAACCAGTCAATCAAGGAACTGTCTGGTACACTCATAATCAGCAACAGGACATCCAAAGTTTCTCCAGTGCCACCTGGTCATGGGAATATTAAAAATTTCATGGTATTTATGTAGCCATTTTTCAAGGATGATGTTGGAGGCACTGTGGGTTTCAATTCATTCAGGAACCATTAAATGGTGAGTAAGCTCATTTCAATGAAAGCTCTGGAGAACTCTCACAGACAAGGCTTCCCAAAGAGTGGCCAGAAGGTCACATGAAGCCAGGCTCATTGAGGTCTACAATGTGAGGTACATGTGTGTTTTGAGTGTCAACTATGACTTCCAAGTCTTTCAGTAAAAAAATCATGTGTTATCCTGGCTGAGATTCCCAGTGCTCAGTGGAAAGCCACCCTGGGCCTAGATCTCAGTTTCCAAGGGCTAATCTCATGTGTGGCCTCCTATAATCCCAACACAATTCATGGCAATACTTCTCTCAGGTTAGTTCCAGAACTCAGGCTCTAAGGAGTATCAGAGGAGAGTTCAAGCCCTGGTGGACCAAGTCATCTCTTCCAACCGCCACACAAATGACCACAATTAAAACCAAAACACTCCTACATGGCCCTCATCTTCTTCCATAAAGACACTCATCATAACATATGGCTGGAGGTTTCCATGAGGGGCACAGCCCAAGACAGTGTCCAAAATAAGCTCCCTTGCCCCTCATTTGCCTAAAGTCAGGGTGGCTTGGACACCCTTCTTCTGAACCAGGAGTGATCTGTAAGGGTAAAAGAAATTGAAATTAAAGTGTTAAAGTTAAAGTGTAAAAGACCGGGTGTTGTAAAGTTTCTAATCTTCAAGGCCTGGTTTAAAATGTAAAGGACCAGGTATTTTTAAGTTTCCATGCTACACGCAAAACCTGAAATTCCTGTAAATTGTAGGACAATTTCTGGACTGCCCAGTAAATATTCCCCCTGACCGCCTGGTTGTTTAATAACCTAGGACCCTGTGTGGCCTACCACATATGCATCGCAGGGCCTAAATCAATCAATTTCAATGTGTACCCCGCTTTAGAATTGACCTATCACTCCCGCCTGACGTGTTCAAGCCAATGAATGAACTAATCATGTTTAGGATTTGTTGTTTCATTTTCCCACAGTGTATGATGATTTGCTAAAGGAGACTGTGATATATGTAAAGTCTCACACTCCCCAAATTGTGTACTTAAGCACTGCTCAACCCCTGCTCGGGGATCTGGGCTGCTCTCCCTTCTTGAGTGAGCACAGAGCACCAGCATGCTGGATTGGATCCTCAATAAATGTCTTTTGCTGTTGCATGAGCCTTGGTCTCATACATGAACATGAATGAAATTAAGGAGTGTATAGTAAGACACATATATTTCATATTTTGAATAATCTATAGAGTGTAGATTTTTCACAAAACACATACAGAGATATTAAAAAGTAGCAATATATATGCCAATCAAAATTCATCATGAAATACATATCATACACAGATCCAAAAATCTTTATTTTACTGAACATGGATTTATGTGTAATGTTGTTCAACTAGGAAGCTCACGCAAATGTTGAATTTTCAGTTCCTACAGCGTTTAGGAGGAGTGATCTCTTCTCAAAATTTGTATCTGCCTAGTCAGCCACCTCACAATAATGTACGTGTGGTACCAGGTAGGATTCTATTTGTGCATATAAAAATACATGTGCTGAATAGGCAACAGAGAAAGGGAGAAAGGAATTCACATATCTGATACCTTTCAAAACACATGGAGAACTATTTCAATTAAAAATTAACCAGATTTTTAACAACTACCCTTTATCATGCAAAAGGCAAGTCCAACTATACACTATGCCTCCTCTGAATTGCTTGTATTTCTATTCTGTTTGGGTTATTTTTCTCCATCATATTAGCATTAGTAGTCAGAGTCTAGTAGGGTATGCTTTAGTGTCATGGATTCAGTAATTCAAATGAAAATAAAGGAAAATGAATCCATTGTTTACGCAAATATGCACTACAAAAAATCTTTCCACTCTCATTCAGAGCAATGCCTTGACATTACCTTCACCCCAAGTAAGACACAATTAGAGGACAAGAGTTAGAAAATCTGTGAATACATATCTGGAATGGAAAATGCTCAGGAGTTCACAAGCTTGGACATTTTAGAGGAGTTTTCAAAATTAAGGGACAGAATAAACAGTCCACAATCATGGAACTCTGCTGGCCTAAAGACTTCTTGAGAAACTGCCTCTGAGGTTGGGCACTTGAAATATATTTTCTTTTCAGGAGCTTTAGTTTCCTTTGTAGTGATACCATCAAAGATGGGTCTTCATTTATCTGACCTGGAGGACATGGTTTCTTATTTTCCAAAGAACAAGAGGCAGCAGTGCTCAATCCTACCTTTGAAGGTAAACTGTGGCCACGGAGGGCTAAGTGTCTCCCCGTCTTGACTGTGAAGCCAATTGGTCATCCTACAATTTTCGTGGTGTTTCTTGCTGCTGCACTGGGCTTTTGGTATTTCCTTAATGAAATACAAGGAGTTCAACTGGGACACAGTGCTGGAGCGAGTTCTGTCACGTGTGGAGGGTCAGGGTCTACAGGAGAATTCACCAACCAGGCTTCTATCGCACATAACTTGCAACATTGTCCATAGCAAACTGATTCTGAACATTGTCCTGAAACCTTTCCTTATAACAAGATGCCTTTACATATAAGGGTCTGCTAGCTGCACCATGTAAGCCACAAGCCATTTAGAAGTTAATGGCAGACTCACATGGCCCCACCACAGATATTTTATTATACACCTGCACACCACAGCTCTGGGCCCTCTTCTCAGCACTCTCCAACTTACTTACATCTCTGTTCTACACAATTTTCGTGAAACCCAGTCAGTCAAGGCACTGTCTGGTACACTCATGATCAGCAACAATACATCCAAAGGTTCTCCAGTGCCACCTGGTCAGGGGAATTTCAAGGTATTTATGGAGCAATTTTTCAAGGATGAAGTTGGAGGCACTGTGGGTTTCAATTCATTCAGGAACCATTAAATGTTGAGGAACCTCATTTCAATGAAAGCTCTAGAGAACTCTCACAGGTAAGGCTTCCCAAAGAGTGGCCAAAATATACATATATTTCATATTTTGAAAAATCTTGACAGTGTATATCTACATCTATATCTATATCTACACACACACACACACACACACACACAAACACACACAGACATTAAAAACTAGCAATATATATGCCAATCGAAATTCATCATGAAATATATATCATCCACGTATTCAAAAATATTCATTTTACTGAACATGGATTTATGTATAATGTTGTTCAACTAGAAAGCTCACCCATAGGTTGAATTTTCAGTTCCAACAGCGTTTAGGAGGACTGAACTTTTCTCACAATTTGTATCTGCCAAGTCAGCCACCTCAGAAGAATATATGTGTGATACAAGGTACAATTCTATAAGTGCATATAAAAATATATGTGCTGAATAGGATACAGAGAAATGGGGGAGACAGGAATTCACATATTTGATAAGTTTAAAAATACATGGACAACTCTTTCAACAAAAAAATTGACAAGATTTATAACTCCTACCCTATATAATGGAAAAGGCAATTCCAACGGTACACCATGGCTCCTCTGATGTGTTTGTATTTCTATTCTGTTTGGGTTACTTTTCTCCATCATGTTAGGATTAGTTGTCAGAGTCTTGTAGGGTATGGGTTAGTGTCAGGGATTCAGAATTTCGAAAGGAAAATTGGAAAATGAATCCAATGTGTATGCAAATATGTGCTACACAAAAATCTTCCGACTCTCATCCAGAACAATGCCTTGACCTTAACTTCGTCCCAAGTAACACATGTAGAGAAGATGAGTAAGAAAATCTGTGAGTACATATCTGGAATTGAATATGCTCAGGAGTTCACAACCTTGCAGGTAGAAGGGGAGTTTCCAAAAGTAAGGGACAATGTGAACACTCCACAAACATGGAGCTCTGCTATCCTAATGACTTCTGGAAAAACTGCCTCAGATGTTGGGCTCTTGAAATATATGTTGTTGTCAGGAGCTTTAGCTTCGTTTGTAGTGAGACCATAAAAGCTGGGTCTGCATCTATGTGACCTGGAGTAGATGCTTTCTTATTTACCAATGAAAATGAGGCAGTATTGATGAATTCTCTCTTTCTGGGTCAACTGTGGCCACTTGGGGCTCAGTGTCTCCTCATGTGGACTCTGAAGCCATTTGATCATCCTCCAATTTTTGTGATGTTTTTTGCTGCTGCACTGGGAGTTCAGTATTTGCTTCACGAAATACAAGGAATTTAACTGGGACACAGTGCTGGAGGGGGTTCTGTCACGTGTGGTGGAACAGGGTCTGCAGGAGAATGCACAAACCAGGCTTCTTTCCAACATACCTTGCCACCTTGACCATAGCAACCTGATTCTGAACATTGCCCTGAAACTTATCCATATAACAAGAATCATTTACATATAATGGTCTGCTGGATACACCATGTCAGTCACAAGGCATTTGGAAGCCATTGGCAAATCCAGATAGAAGCACCACAGATGTTTTATCTCACACATGCCCACCTTTGCTCTAGGTCCACTATTCAGCAGGCTCCAACTTACTGGCATCTCTGTTCTACACCATTTTCGTGAAACCCAGCCAATCAAGGCACTGTCTGGTACACTCATGATCACCAACAGGATATCCAATGGTTCTCCACTGCCTCCTAGATATGGGAATTTCAAAAATTTAATGGTATTTATCGAGCCCATCTTTCAAGGTTGAAGTTGGAGTCACTGAGTGTTTCATTTAATTCAGTAATCATTAAATGGTGAAGAAGCTCATTTCAATGAAAGCTCTGGAGAACTCTAACTGCTAAGGCTTCTAAAAAAGTGGCCAAAATGCCACATGAAGCCAGGCCCATTGAAGTCTACAATGTTAAGTGCATTTGTGTTTTGACTCTCAACTATGGCTGCCAAGTGTTTCAGAATAAAATTATGTGATACCCTGGCTGAGATTCCCAGTGCTCTGTGGAAAGCCACCCTGGGAATAGATCTCTGTTTCCAATGGCGACTCCCATGTGTGGCCTCCTAATATCCCAACACAATTCATTGCAATACTTCTCTGAGGTCAGTTCCAGGACTCAGTCTCTATGGGGTATCACACCAGAGTTCAAGCCCAGGTGGACGCAGTCATCGCTTCCAACTGCCACACAAATAACCACAGTTAAAACCAAAATACTCCCACATGGTCCTCATCTTCTTCCATAAAGACACTCCTCATAATCTCTGGCTGGATGTTTCCATGAGGGGCGCAGCCCAACACAGTGTCCAAATAAGCTCGCTTGCCCATCATTTTCCTAAAGTCAGGGTGGATTGTACACCCTTCCTGTGAACCAGGAGGGATCAAATATGCCTTCCAGTAATACCGCTCTGCTTCTCCAATTTGAGGCCTACTGACTGTCGGTATAGATTTTTTATGTGATGTGGAGTCATGAGAAAACACAATCATGTATGCAATTGCCTTTGCAGGGCTTTGAAGAACTCATTTGATTCAAAGGATCCCTATTCTCACTTGATGGTGGTAAGGAACCTAACAGAGGAAGGCGAGAGACTTCATCAACAATGACTGATCTTTTTCCCATTTTGGTTTTGGATGCACACATGGGATCATTCTTTAGATCCATCAGGTGCTGAGAACCTAAGCCACAGCCTAACACAGGGCCAAGAGACTGATTCAGACACATCCATTTCCAAAGCAATTAACAAAGAGCCACAGGTGATGCCCATTTAATTCCATTTTAAAACTGTTTTCTTCAGGCTTCACAAACTGTGTCCTGAGGCCAAGACCTTCCTCACATTCAGGGTAAGAGAAGAATTGGTTAGCAAAAGGCCCAAAGCAGAGTTTCTCCACTGAGGCTTTCCTGGTAACACAGATATCTGAGTTTTTTGAGATGCTAGCCATTCCCTTTAGCTATCCACTACATGGCCTTGTCACAGAGCTTGGAGGTGGTACATATCTTGGACACAAAACCATGAGCCTATTCTGGAGAGTGGCCAGATTTAGGAAGAAAACAGGAATTTAGGAAATTAGTAGGTGTTTTCCATCCATAAGGGAAGCCACAGTCCATTCATCAATTGGGCAGGATGAATGCTGGGAAGGATTCTACTAAACAGGACACATCCATTGATGAATTCTCTTTTCAAATGTCGACAACCACGGACACAGTGGGATACACAGACATAGAAACACTCACTTTGTGAAACGACTTACTAGGAACAGTCCACTCCAAACCAAACAAACCACCTTTTTTACCTATTCTTAGAACATGAGACAAAACCACAAACTCACACTCACACCCACAAAGGCACCTCCTTCCCCCAAAGAGGTCTGTGACAATCCGGAGTGTCCTCTGACTTGTGGGCCTTATTATGTTCCCTGAAATGTCCTGTCCTGTCTCAGATCTGGTCTCCTTGGCCAAATCTGCGAAGTGGTCAGGAGCCAGCTGTGAGCAACTACCTGCTTTCTCAGGAAAGGCCCCTCTTCTGAGCTCTCCTGAAATTTGGCCATTCTCACATCAGTAGGTACAAAGAAAGACTGACTCTGTTCTTTGTAAATCCAAATAAGTGAGCCCACTGGGAATGGTACTGGGACTGCCTCTGGTTGCCTGGCTTCCTGGATCCCAAGTTCAGAGAGTTCTATCACCAAGGAAGTGAGGAAGGTCACCTCCTTTGTGAACTGAATGAGGTCACTGCTTTGGAAACCACTTTGTCCTAAAATTTGCTTCCAAGGTTCCCATGAGATGGAGGCTGCCCCTATTTCCTGTGATACTTTCACAACTGAGAATTGTATATCAACCATAGGCAGCCGGGAACAGCTGTCCACACTGGCCTGGTTTGGTCCATCTTCTCTACATTAAGAAGAGTGAGGCTGATTCTGACACATCCCTTCATCCTGACCGGGTTATTTGCCATGGAAGATGACTTTTGCTCTCTCAGGTCCTTCATAGCTGCCTAAATCTTCTCCAGGGATCATTTCTGCATGGAACTTTGAGGTTCTCAGAGGTGGAAGATCCCCTACATTCCTGTATTGGAAGACCAATTCTGTCCCTCCTCTTCTGTAAAGTTAGATTGAGGGAACATTGTATGGTTAAGGTTAATAACAGGTTCCATTTTGGTTAGGAATCATTCTCTGGGATGAATAATGGTATTGGGATTTTGCGATATTTTCAAGAATATATAGGTGAAATATAAGTATGAAAAAAGAAATCTAGGTAATTTTTGAAGGACAGAAGGGAATTGGCCCCATGATTGGGATTCTTAGCTTTCAATTATGTTCTGCACAGGTGTCTCAGATAAATTGATATACAGTGGCATAGGATCTTGTCTTTTGGATGATTGAATGTCGAAGAGAACATCTGGTCCAAAAGGGATAGTTGGTGGATTAGGAAGATATTCGGTAGGTTTAGAATGAAGAGTGTGTATAGAATTTGGAACAAAAGATCTTTAGCAATAGGGATTTGGGTAGAGACTGAAAGTAAATGTCAGCACCTGTGAAGAGTCAGTCACAGTGATAAACTGGGGAAAAAATACAGGAAATCAGATATCAATAGAGACATTAGGAAATCAGGACAAGTATAAAGTGAGTGATAGGATTAGAAATTTTCAACGGGGTTGAAGTTGAATATGTAATTTCAGGAAGAAACAAATATGTAGTCACCAATAGGATTCACTTTGAGAGCATTAGGCAACCTGGATATGGATTTTTTTTTTTTAATCCATGCTCACTTTCCATTTAGGATTTGGTACAATCGTAAGTGTGACCTTGCTTTTTGTTTCCACAATATTACTGTGATTAATGTATATATAGATCAGATGACATGAGTATTTCTTCCACCATTTCTGGGAGCAATATTTTGAAGACATATAATTTAGTATTGTGGGTACAAATAGGTATAGGCTGTGTTATACGAATATAGAGATAATGCATGAATAGACCATACTGTGAATAAATAATATAACTGGTTCCAAATTTAAATAATGAATTGAATTGATATCTGGATATATACTGGAAAACTTATATTGATATTCATACAATCATTCGTACCAGTTATACATCTAATGGTAATATTAGTGTTATGGTTTATCATGAAGTGTCTGTGAGTTTTGCTTCTAAAATGATTATGGAAATCAAAAATAATGTGCTTGGAAAGAAGTCTCATTAAAACAACAGTCACGAAACCTGGGGGAATACATATGTTCTGAAGCAGGAAGTAATTGAAAGTGAAAAAAAATCCTATGAATTTGTGAATTTGTGAATGAAAAATGTATTCTATTATGTGCAAAAACTGAAGAAATATTAATGTACCAGTTTTGAATAAAAATGAACGTCAAAGTACATATCATGTCCCATAGGAATCTACTTGCATTGATGTTAAACTGAGTCATTTACTGTAGCAATATTAGGATTTGTATGCACCATTCACTGAAGTTAGCTTTCAGTACTAGGAAACAAATATATATTTCAGGTGGATTAATATTCCAGAGAATATTCTTATGAAAAGTTTAATAAAAATCCACATTCATTAACATCAATTAATTTAGGGAGTATATAATAAGACACATACATTTCATATTTTGAAAAATCTGGAGAGTTTATACATATATATATGCACACACACACACACACACATATACATTAAAATGTAGCAATATAAATGCCAATCGAAATACATCATGAAATATATATCATCCACAAATCCAAAAATCTTCACTTTTCTGAACATCAATTTAAGTATAATGTTGTTCAACTAGGAAGCTCACCCATAGTTTGTTTTGTAAGTTCCAACAGCATTTAGGAGGAATGATCTCTTCTCACAATTTGTATTTGCCAAGTCAGCAACCTCACAAGTATCTACGTGTGATACCAGGTAGGATTCTATATGTGCATATAAAAATACATGTGCTGAATAGGGTACAGAGAAATGGAGACAGGAATTCTCATATTTGTTAACTTTAAAAACACATGGAGAAGGGAGGGGCAGAGCCGCCAACCGCGCCTGTAAGATAGGCGGACCTGCGAGCCACCGGTAGAACAGGCCTAGCGGCCCGCAATCGTACAAAACACATCGCCCTGGTTGGGGGTTGGGCAGAGCCGCTGCGCGCCTGCAAGGAACGCGGACATGCGACCCACAGGGAGTACAGGCCCAGCAACGCGCGGAGGGGCAGAGACACCCCTTGCAACTTCTAGATAGGTGAACCTGTGACCCACCGGCAGAAGAGGCCCAGCTGCCTTCAGAGGGACAGAGCCGGCCCCCGCGCCTGCGAAGTAGGCAGACCTGCGAACACCGACAGACCAGGCGCTAGGCCCCGCCACGGTGCTAGACACATAACCAGGTTTGGGGAGGGGCCGAGCCACTGCCCGTGCCTGGAAAGCAGGTGGACCTCTCACCCTCTGACAGAACAGACCCAGCAACCTACCAGCCTGGTAGATATATCGCCCCGGTTTAGGGAGGGGCAGAGCTGCCACTCGCGCCTGCAATGTAGACAGCCCTGCAATCCACAGACAGAAGGGGCCCAGCGGCACGCGGAGGGGCAGAGCCGACACCTGCGCCTGCAAGATAGGTGGACCTGTGACCCACTGGCTGAACAGGAGAAGCGCCCGAAGAGGGGTAGAGCAACTGCCTGCTCCTGCAAGGTAGGCGGACAGGCTACCGACCGGCAGAACAGGTCCAGAGGGCTGCTGGTGTGGTAGGCACATTGCCCCAATTGGAGGAGGGGCAGAGCCACCGCCCACACCTGTGAGGGAGACTTTTCATGAATACAATAGCAATATAAACATTTAGGGGTAAAATTCAATAACACAAAAGTTCCACCAAACAGAAAAAAACGCGAACAGTAGGAAAAGACAAGGAAAGAAAGGACCACAAGCAATGCAGGTCAACTCAACATTAGAAGAGGTAATATCTGCAGCAGATGGAATGTCAGATAAAGAATTTAGGATATACTTGCTTCCGATGATCTGAGTCAACAGGGAGACATTAGACAGCAAAATCAGACAATGAAAGATCACTTCAACAATAAATTACATAAACAAATCCAAGAAGCAAAAGATCAACTATACAGGGAGATAGAGGTTATAAAAAAAAACAAACAGAAATCATAGAAATGCAGGAAGCAATAAACCAACTTAAAAACTCAATTGAGAATACTACCAGCAGAGTAGATCACGTAGAAGATAGAACATCAGACAATGAAGACAAAGTATTTCAACTTGAAAAGAACATAGACAGCTCAGCAAGACTGTTAAGAAACCATGAGCAGAAAATCCAAGAAATATGGGATAACATGAAGAGACCAAACTTAAGAGTAATTGGGATACAGGAAGGTATACAGGTGCAAAACAAAGGAATGAGCAATCTATTCAATGAAATAATATGAGAAACCTTCCCAGACATGAAGAATGAGACAGAATCCCAAATCATAGAAGCCTACAGGATGCCGAATGTGCAAAATCATAAGAGATAAAGACCTAGACATATTATAATGAAGATGCCAAACATACAGAATAAAGAGAGAATTTTAAAAGCTACAAGAGAAAGGAAGCAGATTGCATTTAGGGGTAAACCAATCAGGATAACAGCTGATCTTTCAACACAGACTCTGAAAGCTAGAAGATCCTGGAATTACATTTTTCAAACACTGAAAGAAATTGGGTTCCAACCAAGAATTGTGTATCCAGCGAATTTAAGCTTCAGGAAGGAAGATAAAATTAAAACCTTCCATGATAAACAAAAGTTAAAAGAATTTGCAGCTAGAAAACCCTTTCTTCAAAAGATCCTTGGCAAAACATTATAGGAAGACGAAATGGAAAATAACAATGAAAACCAACAGTGGGAGGTAGTACAGTAAAGGGGGGAAAAATAATCAAAGAGGAAAAAAAAAATATGGTTAGTAACATAAATAAACAAATATGGCTGGAATAACAACCCATATCTCAATAGTAACCCTAAATGTTAATGGCTTAAACTCACCAATTAAGAGACACAGGCTAGTAGAATGGATCACGAAAGAAGACCCAACAATTTTCTGCCTGCAGGAGACGCATTTGATAGGAAAAGAGAAACATAGACTGAAGTTGAAAGGTTGGGAGAAATCATATCCCTCTATGGACTTCGGAAACAAGCAGGAGTGTCCATACTCAGATCAAATAAAATAGATGTCAAGCCAAAGTTAAGCAAAAGGGATAAAGAGGGACACTACATACTGCTCAAGGGAACCATACACCAACAAGACATAACAATCATAAATATATATGCCCCAAACAATGGTTCAGCTATGTTCATCAAAAAAACTCTTCTCAAGTTCAAGAGTCTGATAGACCACAATACAATAATCATGGGAGACTTCAACACACCTCTCTCACTACTGGACAGATCTTCCAAACAAAAGTTGAATAAGGAAACTATTGAACTGAATAACACAATTAATAACATAGACTTAATAGACATATATAGAATATACAACCCAACATCAAGCAGTTACACTTTTTTCTCAGCAGCACATGGATACCTCTCAAAAATAGATTATATATTATGTCACATGGCAACTCTTAGACAAAATAAAGGAGTATAGATAATACCAGGCATCTTATCTGATCATAATGGAATGAAACTGAAAAATCAACAATAAAAGAAGGAAGGAAACTTCATGCATCACTTGGAGAATGAACAATACGTACTGAATGATCAATGGGTTATAGAAGACATCAAGGAGGAAAATAAAAAATTCTTAGAGATAAATGAAAAAGACAGACGGAATATATCAGAATCTATGGGACACATTGAAAGCAGTTCTAAGAGGAAAATTCATTGCTTGGAGTTCTTTCCTTAAAAAAAGAAAAAAAAAACAACAAATAAATGATCTCATAGTTCATTTCAAAATCCTAGAAAAAAAAAAGAGCAAAACAACAGCAAAAGAAGTAGAAGGCAAGAAATAATTAAAATCAGAGCTGAAATTAATAAAATCAAAACAAAAGAATCAATTGAAAAATTTGACAATACTAAAAGTTGAAAAATAAATAAAATTGACAGACTCTTAGCCATGTTAACAAAGAGAAGAAGAGAGAGAACTCAAATTACTATCATACTGGATGAAAATGGCAATATCACAACAGACACTTCTGAAATACAGAAGTTAATCAGAAATTATTTTCAATCCTTATACACCAATAAATTAGAAGATAGTGAAGGCATTGATAAATTTCTTAAGTCATATGATCTGCCCAGATTGAGTCAGGAGGATATAGACAACCTAAGCAGACCAATATTAATTGAGGAAATAGAAGAAACCATCCAATGACTACCAACTAAGAAAAGAACAGGACCGAATGGGTATACAGCAGAGTTTTTCAAAACTTTTAAAGAGGAACTAATACCAGTACTTTTCAAGATATTTCAGGAAATAGAAAAAGAGAGAGAACTTCCAAATTCATTTTAGGAGGCCAATATCACCCTGATTCATAAAACAGACAAAGACACTCCAAAGAAACAAATCTACAGACCAATATCTCTAATGAACCTAGATGCAAAAATCCTCAATAAAATTCTGGCGAATCAGATACAAAAACATATTTAAAAAATTGTGCAACATGATCAAGTAGGATTCATCCCTGGGATACAAGGCTGGTTCAATATACGGAAATCAATAAATGTTATTCACCACATCAATAGACTTAAAAATAAGAACCATATGATCACCCCAATAGATGCAGAAAAAGAATTCAACAAAGTACAGCATCCCTTTATGTTCAAAACTCTAGAAAAACTAGGGATAACAGGAACATACCTCAATATTGTAAAAGCAATCTATGCTAAGCCTCAGGCTAGTATCATTCTGAATTGTGAAAAAATTGAAAGCATTCCCTCTAAAATCTGGAACAAGACAGGGATGCCTTCTCTCACGACTTCTGTTCAACATAGTTCTCGAAACACTGGCCAGAGAAATTAGACAAATGAAAGAAATTAAAGGCATAAAATTAGGAAAAGAAGAACTTAAATTATCACTATTTGCAGATGACATGACTCTATACCAAGCAGACCCAAAAGGGTCTACAAAGAAACTATTAGAGTTAGTAAATGAATTCAGCAAAGTGGCATGATATAAAATCAACAATCATAAATCAAAGGCATTCCTGTATATCAGCAACAAATCCTCTGAAATGGAAATGAGGACTACCACTCCATTCAGAATATCCTCAAAATAAAAATAAAATACTTGGGAATCAACGTAACAAAAGATGTGAAAGACTTACACAATGAAAACTACAGAACAATAAAGAGAGAAATAGAAGAAGATCTTACAAGATGGAAAAATATACCCTGTTCATGGATAGGCAGAATTAACATCATCAAAATGGCGATATTACCAAAAGTTCTCTATAGGTTTAATGCAATGCCAATCAAAATCCCAAGGGCATTTCTTGTAGAAATAGATAAAACAATTATGAAATTCATATGGAAAAATACAAAACCCAGTATATCAAAGACAACTCTAAGCAGAAAGTGTGAATCAGGTGGTATAGCGATACAAGTCCTCAAATTATACTACAGAGCAATAGTAACAAAAAGAGCATGGTACTGGTATCAAAACAGGTGGGTGGACCAATGGTACATAATAGAGGACACAGAAATCAATCCACAAAATTACAGCTATCTTATATTTGATAAAGGAGCTAATAGCATGAAATGAAGGAAGGATAGCATCTTTAAAAAATGGTGCTGGAAAAACTGGAATTCCATATGTAACAAATGAAACTGAATCCCTTTCTCTCTCCATGCACAAAAGTTAACTCAAAATGGGTCAAGGAGCTTGATATCAAATCAGAGACACGGCATCTGATTGAAGAAAACTTTGGCTATGATCTACATACTGTGGGGTCGGGCTCCAAATTCCTCAATAGGACACCCATAGCATAAGAGTTAATAACTAGAATCTACAAACTGGACGTACTCAAACTAAATAGATTTTTCTCAGAAAAAGAAACAATAAGAGAGGTAAAAAGGAAGCCTACACCCTGGGAACAAATCTTGACTCCTCACACTTCAGATAGAGCCCTAATATCCAGAGTTATACAAAGAAATCAAAAAAATTAACAATAAGAAAATGAATTACAAAATCAACAAATGGGCCAAGGACCTGAACAGACACTTCTCAGAGGAGGACATACAATCAATCAATAAGTACATCAAAAAATTCTCACCATCTCGAGCATTCACAGAAATGCAAAACAAACCCACCCTAAGATACCATTTCACTGCAGTAAGCTTAGCAGCCTTTATGAAGTCAAACGACAACAAGTTCTGGCGAGGATGTGCGGAAAAGGGTACACCTGTACATTGCTGGTGGGACTGCAAATTGGCGCAGCCAATTTGGAAAGCAGTATGGAGATTTCTTGGAAAGCTGGGAATGGAACCACCATTTGACCCAGCAATTCCCCTTCTCGGTCTAATCCCTATAGACCCAAAAAGAGCATGCTACAGGGACACTGATAAATCTATGTTCATAGCAGCACAATTCACAATAGGAAGACTGTGGAACCAACCTAGATGCCCTTCAATAGATGAATGGATTAAAAAATGTGGCATTTATACACAATGGAGTATTACTCTGCATTAAAAAATGACAAAATCATACAATTTGCAGAGAAATGGATGGCATTAGAACGTATTATGCTATGTGAAGATAGCCAATCACTAAAAAACAAATGCCAAATGTTTTCTTTGATATAAGGAGAGTAACTGAGAACAGAGTTGGAAGGAAGAGCATGAGAAGATGATTAACATTAAACAGGGGTGAGAGGTGGGAGGAAAAAGGAAAGAGAAGCAAAATTGCATGGAAATGGAAGGAAACCCTCATGGTTATACAAAATTAAATACAAGATGAAGTGAGCAGAAAGGGGACGAAAACAAGGGGAAGAAATGAATTACAGCAGATGGGGTACATTGAGAGGATTGGAGGGGAGGGGATGGGAGATAGTAGAGGACAGGAAAGGCAGCAGAATACAACAGACACTAGTATAGCAATATGCAAAACAGTGGATGTGTAACTGATGGGATGCTGCAATCTGTATACGGGGAAAAATGGAAGTTCATAACCTACTTGAATCAAAGTGTGAAATATGACATGTCAAGAACTATGTAATGTTTTGAAGAACAAACAATAAATATCAAAGGAAAAAACACATGGAGAACTATTTCAATTAAAAATTGACTAGGTTTATAACACCTACACTTTATCATGCAAAAGGCAAGTCCGACTATACACCATGCCTCTTCAGAACTGCTTGTTTTTCTATTCGGTTTGGGTCATTTTTCTCCATCATATTAGGATTAGTAGTCAGAGTTTTGTAGGGTACGTGTTAGTGTCAGGGATTCAGTTTTTGGAATGGAAAATTGGAAAATGAATCCAATGTGTATACAAATATGTGCTACACAAAAATCTTCCCACTTTCATCCAGAACAATGCCTTGACGTTACCATCTCCCCAAATAAGAAACAATTAGAGGAGAAGAGTTAGAAAATCTGTAAATACATATCTGGAATGGAAAATACTTAGGAGGTCACAAACTTGGAGGTGGTAGAGGAGTATCCCAAAGTAAGGTACAGGGTAAACACTCCACAAATATGGAGGTGTGCTGGCCTAAAGACTTCTAGAAAAACTTCCTCTGAGGATGGGCACTTGAAATATATGTTGTTGTCAGTAGCTTTAGCTTCCTTTGTAGTGAGATCATCAAAGCTGGGTCTGCATCTATGTGACGTGGAGGACATTCTTTCTTGCTTTCCAATGCACATGAGGCAGCAGTGCTGAATTCTCTCTTTGTATGTAAACTGTGGCCACTGGGGTCTAAGTGTCTCCCCGTGTGGACTGTGAAGCCTTTTGTTCATCCTCCACTTTTCGTGGTGTTTCCTGCTGCAGCACTGGGAGTTTGGTATTTGCCTCACGAAATACAAGGGGTTCCACTGGAACACAGTGCTGGAGGGAGTTTTGTCACTTGTGGTTTTTCAGGGTCTACAAGAGAATGCACCAACCAGGCTTCATTCCCACATAGCTTGCCCCCTTGTCTATAGCAACCTGATTCTGCACATTGCCCTGAAAACTATCAATTTAACAAGACACCTTTACATATAAGTGTCTGGTCACTGCACCATGTCAGTGACAAGCCATTTGGAAATCAATGGCAAATCCACATGGCGCAACCACAGATGATTCATCACACACCTGCACACCACAGCTAAGGGCTCACTACTCAGGAGGGTCCAACTTAATAGCATCTCTGTTCTACACCATTGTCATAAATCCCAGTCAATCAAGGCACTGTCTGGTACACTCATGATCAGTAAAAGTGCATCCAAATGTTCTCCAATACCATCTGGTCATAGGAATTTCAAAAATTTCTTGGTATTTATCTAGCCTCTTGGTAAATCCAAACAAGTGAGCCCACTTGGACTGGGACTGGGACTGGCTCTGGGTGCCTGGCTTCTTGGATCACAAAATTCAGAGATTTCCATCACCAAGGAAGTGAGGTGAGGTCACTTCCTTCAGAAAATGAATGAGGCCACTGTCTTGGCCACCACTTTGTCGTAACAGTTGCTTCCTAGTGTCTCAGGAAAAGGAGGCAGCCTCTATTTCCTGTGACACTTTCACATGTTAGAATGGTATAGAAACATAGGCACCTGGGAACAGCTCTCCACATATGCCGGGTTTCATACATCATCCCTACATTAAAAAGAGATAGGCTGATTGAGACACATCCTTTCATCCTGATCGGGTGGTTTGCAAACGAAGATGACTTTTGCTGTTTCAGGTCCTTCATAGCTGCCTACGTCTTCTCCAGGGATCATTTCTGCATGGATTTTGAGGTACTCAGCAGTTGAAAGATCTCCTAACTTCCTGTATTGTAATACTAACTTTGTCCCTGCTCTTCTGTAAAGTGAGATTGAGTGAACAATCTCAGTTTACAGAATGGTTAGGGTTAATAGCATGTTCGATTTGGGTTATGAATCATTTTGCTGGATGAATAATGATATTGGGAACCTGCGATATTTATAAGAATATGGAGGTGAAATATAAGTATGAAAACAGAAATCTAGGTAATATTTGAAGCCCAGAAGGACTTTGGGCCCTTGATTGGGATACATAGCTTAAATTATGTTCTGTGTGACCTTTGCATTATGTGTCCAGAATATTACTGTGATAATATGTATATGTAGCTAAGGTGACATGAGTATTTCTTCCACCATTTCTGTGAGCAATATTTTGAAAACTTATAAATTAGTACTGGGGATACTAATAGGTTTACCCTGTTTTGATGAATATAGAGATGATGCATTAATAGACCCTACTGTGAATAAATTATATAACTGGTTCCAAATTTAAATAATGGATTGTATTGATATCTGAAAATATATAGGAAATCTTATATTGATATACATACATTCATTCCAACCAGTTATATATCTATTGGTAATGTTAGGGTTATCATTTATCATGAATAGTGTGTGAGTTTTGCTTCAAAAATGATTATGGAATCGAAAATAATATGTTTAGAAAGAAGTTTAGTAAAAAGACCAGTCAAGAAACATGGAGGAATATATGTCTTCCAAAGGAGGAAGTGATTGAAAGTGAACCAAATGTTTATAAATTTGTGAACTTGTGAATGAATGGATATATCTAATGATGTCCATAAACTGAAGAAATAATTACATACCAGGTTTGAATAAAAATGAACTTTAACAAACACAATAGAAACATTAGGAATTCTGGAAAAGTATAGTTCGCAGTGAAAGGTTAATAAAATAAGTACTTGTCACTTTCAGTTCTTCAGTATGCTTAACAAAACACTGTTGAAATCTTGAGAACTTTTTGATAGTCTTATTCCCAGAATGTGCTGTCCAAAACTGCCAAACTGCAGAATGTACTCCCTCAACCGGTTGCACACAAACCGCTCACTTGCCCGGACCCATCAATAAACTTCCCCCCCTGCCCTCTCCTAGGAAAATATATAAGCTCTGCTTAAGCTGTTCTCAAGGCTCTCTGCTCTATTCAAGTGAGCTCTGAGCCCCAGCATGCTGGACCCCAAATAAACCCTTTGCTTTGCATGAGACAGTCTCTTGGTGGTCTCTTCACCCGATTGTCACTGGACCTTTACATATGGAGGTTCCACCGAGATCCGGCAGCCGTGGACAAGCGACCCCAACGAACTCCTCTCGGGGTAAGTAAGGTGCCTCTTTCTGGTTTCAGGTTTCAGGTCAGGGCTTGGCAAAATGGATGTCGATGAAGAGCGTGAGCTCTCTCCGATGGTGGCTGACAGTCATGTCACAGAGCCACAGACCAAGTCCCTGGGGGACGTCATAGAGGACTCAGAAAATCGAGGAACAATAGTCTCCATGACTCAGTGATATTTTGTTTCAGATTCGGTATTGCCAACCCATCGGGTTTTGCCAACTACTCAGTCCTGGTCTCAGTGTTGGACTTCCAGATCCTGTCTTTATTGTCTTGTCTTGTCTGTGTCATGTGTTGTTGCTTTTACTGTTTGTGTATCTTTCATTATGGGACAGAGCACTTCAATGCCTCTGTCTCTGACCCTTGTTCACTGCAACAAAGTTTGCTTAAGGGATCAGAATCTTTCTTTTTCAGTAAAATGCTGGACCTGGCAGACTCTCTGTGCCTCAGAATGGCTCACCTTTGGATTTGGATGGACCCTAGAAGGATCTTTCTACTTCCCACTAATTTAAAAAGTTAGAGATATTGTCTTTCAGCCAGAGCCACATAGATACCTGTGAAGACAGATGGACACTGCCTACCAACCCGGTGACGAGGGGAATCAACATCAATATCAAGAAAGAGACTTTGTCTACATTAGACGACATCAGGTGTCATCCCTGGAACCCTGCTGGAAGGGACCATAGCAGGTGCTACTTATAACACCTACAGCAGTAAAGGTAGACAGAATCACTTCCTGGATCCATACCTCTCATCTCAAGCCTGTGCCCTGTCCAGACTCTGGCTGGAAACTGTAAAAGACTGGTAACGCTTTCAAATTGTGTATTTGCCATGTGGATAAGGCAATAGACTCTCCCTTTGACCACCAGTAGTCCTAACCCTCATCAGCCCATTCAGCAGCGATGGCTGATCACAAATCTTACTGGACAAGAAGTATGGTCTATCTCGCATACAGCCCACTTAGGGACATGGTCGCCATTTCTCCACAGAAACATTTGTCAGCTGGCTATAGGTCTTTTCCATTGGGATATCCCTGATGAAGTGGATCCCACTAAAATTCCATTAAATCCCTTCTCTACCATAGATAATGGAAACAAATATTATGGATGTAGGGACACGCGAGCCAGATGCAGGTTGGCTAGCCTAGATTACTATGTTTGCCCGGCGGACTATCAAAGCCACAAACAGTCAAGGCTGTGTTGGGGGAAAGCCGGCTTCTTCTGTAAGTCATGAGGATGTGAGCATACAGGGACTGCTTGATGGAACCCAAACTCCTCATCAAATTCTGTACACAACATTGGCCATATTACCAATTAGATAACCAAAATTGATGGCCCCCAGAGGGGTCTCTGGATCCTCAAAATCTGCGTGACCTTTTTAACTTCTGCAAGTGCTGAAAAGGGTAAAAGGAGATTCCCCTATGTGGAGGCCTTTTCCCTCCTTTGCTCACATCCTGAACTATGCTTCTCCAATAGATCCTCACCCTCAGCCTTCTGCTCCAGACTCTCTGCTCTTACTCTCACCTATGCAACCTGATTTCTCCCCTCCAATTACTAGATCAAAAACCCAAACCTCCGCCTGTTCTAAGACCGTTGCCCCCTTCTTGAGGTAGCAGGTACTGAGGTACACCTCAACCAACTCACTCCTCTCTTCTCCTGTCATTGCCCGCACTGGGTCCCACCAGGTCCTCTTACTACCTAACACAAAGCCCAAACCAGCTGAGAAGAGCCCTCACACCCTTATCCAAGATGCAATGTAAATGGCCTTTAAAGTTGCTTTTTCATCACTGAAAACATGTTACTAAGTATTTAAAGTCCCTCAAATGCTTTTTGGGATACTAACTCCCATCTTACCCTCTGCTGTACCTGTTGTACTGCTCAAGATTTGTTCCTAGAAAAATCCAAAACCCCTTTTCCATTATTCTTTTACATTTCTCCTACCTCATTCTCAGATCCACGGAACTGCTCACAGCCATGCCTTCCCCGTCTTCCCCCTCTGTACCAGGCCCACAGAAAAGTCTTAACTGACCTTCTCCAGAAATCTCCAACATAGCTGAATTTAGGAATTTCAGCAAAAGAGTCCCAATAAAAGATTTCTAAGTAGATAAAATTCCACTTTTCATGTTGCCCTATTCTACTTGGCCACTGGCTAAAAAAATCTGCAATCCTAAGCTAGACACCCCCATACTAATTTTTCACAAAATATGTGAACAAGGCCTTGGCCTTGAGCTGAGGCTTCACATAGATGGCTACATTTGTAAGATAAAGAAGTTACCAACTGGGCTCCATGGTAACAGTTGGCAGGGGGAAAAATAAAGGGAATATAAAGCTCTCCCTCACCCAGGTGTCCTTGGAAGGTTAACTTTCCCAGAACAGAGGAAAAAAAAAGAAGACAAATGGCTTCTTGTGAACTTCTTAAGACTGTGAACTTCTGAGCCCCTTCCCTTATATGTTGGGTACAAAATTCTGAAACTACCTAAACTTGGGATTCCGGGGATTTAATTGATTACAACAGAAGTAATGCCCTCTGAATATGGTTGCAAACAAATAGGACTGTTTTCCTGTCTTTGGTACTATCTTAGGTGCCTTGCCATGTCCATCCCTACAACAGTATAATTCTAAATACTTAAAACATTGTTTATGTTTTCATGAAGTGGTCAAAAGATGTGATTAATTGTGTAGTTGTGCAAATGTTTCCCAGAGTGCTCTATCATGACACAGGTTCATTTGAAGATCAAATAGGGGGGCATAAAACCTGGTTCCACTGGGAACATATATCCCTCACTTTCGCCATCCTATTAGGAATACATGTTGCTGCAGGGGTGGGCACAAGAACCACTGCCTTGGTCCGTGGGACAAAACAAATGACCCAAATAGAAACAGCAATAGGCCAAAACTTAAAGATATTAGAAACCTCCATCACAGCATTGCAGGAATCTTTAACCTATCTCTGTGAAGTTGTTTTACAGAACAGTCGAGGATTGGAATTTCTCTTCATGAGAGAAGAGGGCCTTTGTTTTGCATTGATGGAAGAATGTTGTTTTTATGCCAACCATACTGGAGTTGTAAAAAAATCTATGAGTAAATTAAAATGACGACTTGAAGAGCGTCAATGAGAGAGAGAGGCCCAAAAAGGGTGGTTTGAATCTTGGTTCACAAAGTCCCCCTGGTTAACTACGCATTTATCAACCCTGGCGGGTCCAATAATAATCCTCACATTATTGCTAACTATAAAACCCTGCTTGCTCAACCATGTAATTTATTTTCTCCAGGCTCAAATTGGACAAGTTAAACTAATGGTAATACCCCACTAGCAGACATGGAATGTGACACCACCCAATGATCATATTTATGATTAAAAGTAGCCAGAAAAAGAAGTGTCGAATGAAAGGTTAATAAAATACGTAGTTGTCACTTCCTGTTTTTCTGTACACTTAACAAAACACTGTTGAAATCTTGAGAAATTTTTGCCAATCTTGTTCCCAGAATGTGCTGTCCACAACTGCCAAACTGCAGAATGTACTCCCCCACCAGGTTGCATGCAAACTGAACACTCGCCCTGACACATCAATTAACTTCCCTCCCTGCACTCGCAAGGAAAAGTTTATAACATCTGCTTAAGCTGTTCTCAGGGCTCTCTACTCTTTTCAAGTGAACTCTGAGCCCCAGCATGCTGGACTCCCAATAAACCCATTGCTGTTACATGAGATAGACACTTGGTGGTCTCTTCTTCCGACGCTCGCCCGACCGTTACTTGGATGATTGAATGTAGAATAGAACATCCAGTCAAAAAGGGGTAGTCGGTAGGATTAGGAATATAGTCCGTAGGTTTAGGAAGAAGAGTGAGTATAGGATTTGGACCAAAAGTTCTTTAGCAATAGGGTTTCGGTTAGAGAGTGAATGTAAATGTCAGCACATGTGAAGAATGAGTCACAATGATGAAATGCGGAAAATATGTAGGAAAGCAGATATCAATAGAGACATTAGGAAATCAGGCAAAGTACAAAGTGAGTGATAGGATTAGACATTATCAACAGGGTTGAGTTTCAATATATAATCTTAGGAAGAAACAAATATGTAGTCACCAATAAGATTGACATTTGAGAGCATTAGGCAACCTGGACATGGATGATTTTAGTAATCCATGTTCACTTTCCATTTAGGCTTTTGGGAGAATCCTAAGTGTGACCTTTGCATTTTGTGTCCAGAATACTACTGTGATAAAATGTATGTATAAATCAGTTGACATGAGTATTTCTTCCACCATTTCTGGGAGCAATATTTTGAAGATATACAAATTATTATTGGGCGTACACAGAGGTGTACCCTGTGTCTATGAATATAGAAGTAATGCATGAATTGACAATACTGTGAATAAATAATATAACTGATTCCACTTTAAATAATGGATTGATAGAATTGATATTTAAAAATATATAAGAAATCTTATATTTATATAGAATCATTCATTCCAATGAGTTATACATCTAATGGTAATATTAGGGTTATATTTTATCATGAAAGGTGTGTGAGTTCTGCTTCAAAAGTGAGTATGGAAATGGAAAATAATGTGTTTGGAAAGAAGTCTCATGAAAAGACCAGTCAAGAAACATAGAGGAATGCATGTGTTCTGAAGTAGGAAGTAATTGAAAGTGACAAAAATGCAAATAATTTTGCTAACTTGTGGGTGAAATATAAGTATGGAAAAAGAAATCTAGGTATGATTTGAAGCCCAGAAGGGCATTTGCCCCTTGAGTGGTTTAATTAGCTTTGACTTATGTACTGCACATATGTCTCAGATAAAGCGATATACAATGGAACAGGAATTTGCACCTTGGATGATTGAATAACGAAGAGAACATCCAGTCAAAAAGGATTTGTCGCTAGGATTAGGAAGATAGTCGGTAGGTTTAGGAAGAAGATTGAGTATAGGATTTGGACCAAAAGTTCTTTAGCAATAGGGTGTCGGGTAGAGATTGAATATATATGTCAGCACATGTGAAAAGTCAGTCACAATGATGAACTGGGGAAAATAGTAGGAAAGCAGATATCAATAGAGATTAAGAAATCAGGCAAATTATAAAATGAGTCATAGGTTTAGACATTCTCAACACGGTTGAGATTGAAAATGTAATCTTCAGAAGAAACACATATGTAGTCACCAATATGATTGACATTTGAGAGCATTAGGCAACCTGGACATGGATGAGTTTAGTAATCTATGTTCACTTTCCATTTAGGCTTTTGGGAGAATCCTAAGTGTGACCTTTGCATTTTGTGTCCAGAATACTACTGTGATAAAATGTATGTATAAATCAGTTGACATGAGTATTTCTTCCACCATTTCTGGGAGCAATATTTTGAAGATATACAAATTATTATTGGGCGTACACAGAGGTGTACCCTGTGTCTATCAATATAGAGATAATGCATGAATAGACCATACTGTGAATAAATAATATTACTGGTTTCACTTTACATAATGGATTAAATTGGTATCTGAAAGTATACAAGAAATCTTATATTGAAATACAATCATTGATTCCAACCAGTTTTATATCTAATGATAATATTAGGGTTATGGTTTATCATGACGGTTGTGTGAGTTTTGCTTCAAAATTGATAATGGAAATCAAAAATAATGTGTTTATAAAGAAGTCTCTTAAAAAGAGCAGTCAAGAAACATGGAGTAATCCATGTGTTCTGAAGCAGGAAGTGATGGAAAGTAAAACAAATGCGTATAAATTTGCTAAATTGTGGATGAAATATACATCCTATCATGTGCATAAACTGGAGAAATAGTAATGTACCAGTTTTGAATGAAAATGAACGTCAAAATACACATTATATCCCATAGGAATCTTCATGCATTGATGTTAAACTGGGTCAGTTACTTTAGAAATATTTGATTTTTTTTGGTGTCATAATACACTTTATTTTAGCACTAGCATGCCACAGAATGTAGAGGAAAGAGCAATAGATTTTCAGTTATAGCACTAATAATCTAACATTTAATGACTATTTTGGGGAGTCTAGAAATTGCATAAGGCTATGTAACATAATTGTTTTTTATTTAACATTCATAAAAAGTTGGAATTTTGGTAATATTTCTCCTTTTTCATTTTTTATTTTTTCAGTTGTTCATAGACCTTCATTTTATTTATTTGTATGTGGTGATGAGAATATAACCCAGTGCCTCACACATGCTAGACAAGCATGTTAATACTGAGTCAGAAACCCAGCTCCTCCACTTTATCTTATCATCAAACACTCCTCACCCTCTTCATTACTCACTTTCTTAATCGTTTTCCCCCTTCTCTCTATTCTTTTTCACTTTCCCTCCTTATGTATTTTTCTCTCATGTCATTACAAACACTAGTATGCTATGAAATTTACATTTAAAACTGATTTTATAGTCATTCTTTTTTCTTGAGAAAATTTAAAAATTATAATCACCTGATAGATATATTAAAATACATTTATTATACATATGCATCTATATTCATTCACATGTATTACATATATATATACATATATATTTAAAATTACTTTGATTAGCCTTTTAGAAATAATATATACCAAGTCTTTCTTAATTTTTAAGTCTTCCAGAATTAACATCTTACAGTGAAAATCAAATAAACATGTTTAAGTTAACAGGTATCATTCTTATTTATCAATACTGATAATTTAAGGTTTTATATCACATTAAGTTGTAATATGGCATATTAACTCTTATGAATTAGAGAAATTTTTTTTTGAACAACCTATTATTTAAGGACCATATGCACTGACATTTCAAATGACCTTCTTGTGATTTCAATTTCTATCAATTGTGTGTTAATTAAAAAATACTTATTTTAGTAATTTTCATATTCATAATTGATATAAAGTCAATTCTTTAATCCTTTTTGTAAGTAGTTACTTATTACAGTAGGGGCAGTATTAATAATTCTAAATCTTTATAAGAAAAATGGTACAAAGATATTTTCAGGCAAAATTAAGAATAATTGCGATCTCTAAATGTTTGATTACTGATACATATAATACAGAGCTTTTGATGAGTCTCTTTCCCAGTAAAACATAAAATGCAAAGATACAGTTGGGTATGTATGTCCAAATAAAGATAAGAAAAAATACACATTATCAGTTAGAAACTATTAAATAAAAGATGAAAAGAACAATCCAACACATTGTACCAACTTGTCAGTTGAGTTAGTATTCTGGAAGAATAGCCTAAGACTAGAACTGGTCCATGACAAAATATTCACTAAAAAATGAAATATGAAAAATATAGGAAATACTATGAATTTTTCAGGAGGGTAGGTGGATTAACCTTTAATCTCAATTATGTGCATTTTTAAAACCAGTTTTCTGGTACAATAAAATTGTGATAGATACAACTAAACAAAACAAAGTTTCTGCTTAGCAAAATGAATGCATCTCAACACTTTTTTAGCTGATATCTTCCCACTCAATTTTAAACCTTTATTTATTTATTTTTTATTGGTTGTTCAAAACATTACAAAGCTCATGGTATATCATCTTTCATACATTTGACTCAATTGGGTTATGAACTCCCAATTTTCCCCAAATACGAGTTGCAGAATCACAATGGTTACACATTCATATTTTTACAACATGTCATATAAGTGACTGTTGTATTGTGCTCCATTTCCTATCCCCTACTATCTTCCCTCCCCTCCCCTCCCATCTTCCCTCTCTACCTCATCTGCTGTTTTTCACTTCTCTCCCTATTCCACCCCCCTTTCTCCTCACTACCTCTTATATGTAATTTTGTGTAACATTGAGGGTCTCCTACCATTTCCATATGGTTTCCATTCTCTCTCCCTTTTGCTTTCCTCTCTCGTCTTTGATTAATGTTAATCTTTTCCTCAAGTTCTTTCTCCCTGTTCTATTTTTAGTTGCTCTCTTTATATCAAAGAAGACATTTGACTTTTGTTTTTTAATGAGTGGCTACCTTCTCTTAGCATAATCTGCTCTAATGCCATCCATTTCCCTACAAATTCTATGATTTTGTCATTTTTTAGTGCTGCATAATACTCCATTGTGTATAGATGCCACATTTTTTTTTTATCCATTCATATATTGAAGGGCATCTAGTTTGTTTCCACAGTCTACCTATTTTGAATTGTGCCACTATGATCATTGATGTGGCAGTATCCCTATAGTATGCTCTTTTAAGATCCTCAGGGTATAGTCTGAGAAGGGCAAAAGCTGGTTCAAAGGGTGGATCCATTCCCAGTTTTCCCAGGAATCTCCATTCTGCTTTCAAAGTTTGCTTCACCAATTTGCAGTCCCACCAGCAGTGTACAAGTGTACCCTTTTCCCCACATCCTCGTCAACACTTGTTGTTCTGTGACTTCATAATAGCTGCAAATCTTACTGGAGTGAGATGGTATCTTAGGGTGGTTTTGATTTGCATTTCTCTGACTGCTAGAGATGGTGAGCATTTTTTCATGTACTTGTTGATGGATTGTATGTCTTCCTCTGTGAAGTGTCTGTTCAGTTCCTTGTCCCATTTGTTGATTACATTATTTGTTATCTTATTGTTTAATTTTTTGAGTTCTTTGTATATTCTGGATATTAGGGCTCTATCTGAAGTGTGAGGGGTAAAAGTTTGTTCCCAGGATGTAGGCTCTCTATTTACCTCTCTTATTGTTTCTCTTGCTGAGAAAAAAATTTATAGTTTAAGTAAGTCCAATTTGTTTATTCTTGTTATTAACTCTTGGGCTATGGGAGTCTTATTATGGAATTTGGAGCCCGACCCCACAGTATGAAGATCGTAACCAACTTTTTTTTCTATCAGACGCTGTGTCTCTGATTTTATATCTAGCTTCTTGATCCATTTTGAGTTAACCTTTGTGCATGGCAAGAGAAAGAAATTCAGTTTCATTTATTTGCATATGGATTTCCAATTTTCCCAGCACCATTTGTTGAAGATGCTATTCTTTCTCCATTGCATGCTTTTAGCCCCTTTATCAAATATAAGAAAGTTGTAATTTTGTGGATTGGTTTCTGTGTCCTCTATTCTGTACCATTGGTCCACCTTCCTGTTTTGGTACCAGTACCACACTGTGTTTGGTACTATTGCTTTGTAGTACAGTTTGAACTCTGATATCGCTATAACTCCAGATTCACACTTACTGCTTAGAGTTGCTTTCGCTATTCTGGGTCTTTTGTTTTTCCATAAGAATTTCATGATTGCTTTATCTTTTTCTACAAGAAATGCTGTTGGGATTTTGATTGGCATCACTTTAAACCTGTAGAGAACTTTGGGTAATATTGCCATTTTGATAATGTTATTTCTGCCTATCCATGTACAGGGTTCATTTTTCCATCTTCTAAGATCTTCTTTTATCTCTCTCTTTAGAGTTCTGTAGTTTTCATTATATAAATCTTTCACCTCTTTTGTTAGGTTGATTCCCAAGTATTTTATTTTATTTGAGGATATTGTGAATGGAGTGGTTTTCCTCATTTCCATTTCAGAAGTTTTGTTGCTGATATACAAAAATGCCTTTGATTTATGTGTGTTGATTTTATATCCTGCCACTTTGATGAATTCATTTATTTACTCAAGCCATTTCTTTGTAGACCCTTTTGGGTCTGTTAAATATATTATCATGTCATCTACAAATAGCGATAATTTAAATTCTTCCTTTCCTATTTTTATGCCTTTATTTTCTTTTGTCTGTCTAATTGCTCTGGCTAGTATTTCTAGAACTTAATTGAATAGAAGTGGTGATAGAGGGCATCCCTGTCTTGTTCCAGATTTTAGAGGGAATTTCTTCAGCTTTTCTCTATTTAGGATGATGCTAGCCTGATTTTTAGCATATATAGCTTTTACCATGTTGAGGTAAGTTCCTTTTATCCCTAGTTTTTATAGTGTTTTGAACATAAAGGGATGCTGTAGTTTGTCGAATGCTTTTTCTGCATCAATGGAGATGATCATATGGTTCTTGTCTTTAAGTCTATTGATGTGGTGGATTACATTTATTGATTTCCATATATTGAACCAGCCTTGCATCGCAGGGATGAATCCTACTTGATCATGAAGCACAATTTTTTTGATATGCTTCTGTATTCGATTCGCCAGGATTTTATTGAGAATTTTTGCATCCAAGTTCATTAGAGATATTGTTCTGTAGTTTTCTTTCTTTAAAGTGTCTTTGTCTGGTTTCGGGATCAGGGTGATGTTGGCCTCATAGAATGAATTTGGAAGAGCTCTTTCTTTTTGTTTTTCTTGAAATAGCTTGAATAATATTGGTATTAGTTCTTCTTTGAAGGTTTTGTAGAACTCCGCTGTATACCCATCGAGTCCAGGGTTTTTTTTGGTTGGCAGTCCTTTGATGGTTCTTCTATTTCTTCCTTTGTTATTGGTCTGTTTAAATTGTGTGTGTCTTCCTGACTCAATCTGGGCAGATCGTATGACTTAAGAAATTTATCAATACCTTCACTATCTTCAATTTTATTGGAATATAGTGTTTCACAATACTTTCTAACTATCTTCTTTATTTCTGTAGTGTCTGTTGTGATATTGCCTTTTTCATCCCGTATTTTAGTAATTTGAGTTCTCTCTCTTCTTCTGTTCATTAGTATGGCTAAGGGCCTGTCGATCTTATTTATTTTTTCAAAAAACCAACTTTTAGTTTTATCAATTTTTTCAATGTTTTTCTTTGTTTCAATTTTGTTGATTTCTTCTCTAAATTTGATTATTTCTTGTCTTCTACTACATTTGCTGTTGTTTTGCTCTTCCTTTATTAGGTTTTTTAGGTGTAGCATGAGTTCATTTATTTGCTGGTTTTTCTTTTTTTGAGGAAAGAACTCCAATAAATGAATTTCCCTCTTAAAACTGCTTTCACTGTGTCCCATAGATTCCGGTACATTGTGTCTGTATTGTCATTTGTCTCTAAGAATTTTTTTATCTCCTCCTTTATGTCTTCTGTTACCCATTGATCATTAAGTAGCATGTTGTTCATTTTCCATGTGATGCAGGATTTTTCCTTCCTTCTTTTATCATTGATTTCCCGTTTCATTCCATTATGATCAGATATGGTGCATGGTATTATTTCCATGCCTTTCTATTTACTAAGAATTGCCCTATGGCATAATATATGGTCTATCTTTGAGTAGGATCAATGTGCTGCTACTGAGAAGAACGTGTATCCACTTGATGATGGTTGATATATTCTATATATGTCTGTTAAGTCTAGGTTATCGATTGTGCTGTTGAGTTCTATAGTTTCTTTATTCAGTTTCTCTCTAGAGGATCTGTCCAATGCCAAGAGTGGTGTGTTGAATTCACCCATAATTATTGTGTTGTAGTCTATGTGACTCTTGAACTTGAGGGGAGTTTGTTTTATGAACGTTGCAATTCCATTGCTTGGTGCATACAAATTGATAATTGTTAGTCTTGTTGGTGGATGGTTCCTTCTAAAAGAATATAGTGTTCTTCTTTATCCCTTTGATTTACTTAGGTTTGAAGTTGATTTTATTCCATATGAGTATGGCCACTCCTTCTTGCTTCCGAGGGCCGTGTGAGTGGTATGATTTTTCCCAAACTTTTACCTTCAGCCTGTGTATGTCTTTTCCTATAATATGGGTCTCCTGAAGACAACATATTGTTGGATTTTTTTTTCCATGTTACTAGCCCATGTCTCTTGATTGGTGAGTTTTGGCCATTAACATTTAAGGTTACAATTGAAATATGATTTGTACTTCCAGTCATGTTTATTTATTTATTATATTTTAGTTTGGCTAGTTTGTACTTTTTTGGTTATTTTCCTCCCCCTTTACTGAAATACCTCCTGCTGTTAGTTTTGGGCACTATTTTTCAATTCTTCTTCTTGTAGTATTTTGCTCAAAATGCTTTGCAGTGCTGGTTTTCTGGCTGCATATTCTTTTAGCTTTTGTTTATCATGAAAGACTTTAATTTCATTTTCAAATCTGAAGCTTAATTTTGCTGGGTACAGTGTTCTTGGTTGGAATCCATTATTTTTCAGCATTTGAAATACATTGTTCTAGGATCTTCTCTCTTTCAAAGTCTGTGATGAAAAATCAGTCGTTAACCTAATTGCTTTACCCCTGAATGTAATCTGCCTCCTTTCTCTTATAAGCATTTAATATTGTCTCCTTGTTCTGTATGTTGGCTATCTTCATAATTATATGTCTTGGATTTGGTCTATTATGTTTTTGAATGTTTGGGGTCCTGTAGGCTTCCAGGATTTGGCAATCCAATCCATCTTTCATCTCTGGGATGTTTTCTAGAATTATTTCATTTAATATGTTGTCCATTCCTTTGGTTTGAATCTCTATGCCTTCTTCTATCCCGATGACTCTCAAGTTTTTTTTTTTGACATCCCTTATCTCTTGAATAGATTTAAGCATCTTTTCTGTGTTGACTATATTCTTTTCAAGTTGATAAACTTTGTCTTCATTTTCTGATTTTCTGACTTCTACTTGATCTACTCTATTTGTAATATTCTTGTTTGAGTTTTTAATTTGGTTTATAGTTTCCTGCATTTCTAGAATTACTGTTTGAATTTTTTTAAGATCTCTATTTTTTGGTAAAGCTCATTTTTTGCCATTTGAATTTCTTTGTTTAATTCATTTTCAAAATATACTTTTATTCCTTGGACTTGCTGTCTCATGTCTTCTCTAATATTTCTTTCCATCTGAGTTAAGTATGCCTTGATTTCTTTCCCTATCCCTGTTTCTGGTGCTTCTAGGTCCTCCTGTAGAATTAAGTTGTCCTGCATTGTTTGTACTCCTTTTATTCCATTGTTTTTTCATTATGTTCACGTTACTTTCCAGCTCTATTTGATTGCTGTGTTTCTGCTTTATTCTAGAGATTTGTTTTGGTGTTGTATGCCTCTGTTGTCTCTCCTTTGTGTTGGTAGACTATGCATGCTAAAGTGGATTCCGCTTGGAAGAAATTCCGAAGGCCGAGCTCCAGTGACGTCACCTCTCTGTTTTGGCAGGCCCAAGGCTCCTTGCTGAGGTGTCCGTATAGGGGGGTGGGACTGTACTGTCACTTGTTGGTTTCAGCTCCGGGTCACTGGCGGGCAGGCGGTCTCCAGCTGCCCAGTCACTTGTGCAGCAGGTGGGCTGTCACTGGAGGGTGGGCGATCTCTAGCCACCCAGTGGTGCGGTCGGTCGCCGGCGGCAGGGCGTTCTCAAGCCGCCTAGTCACGCGGGCAGCGGGTGGACTGTCGCCTGTGGGCCTGCAGTCTCCCGCTGCCCAGTCACAAGGGCCTGGCCTCTAGTCCTCTGGTTTCTCCTGCTAGTCCTGGTTTTTCCTGCAAGACCAGATTTCCCCTGAGTGATGGCTCTCGGCAGTTCAAACTGTACTCTGGGCCTGCCATTTGTTGGTTGTGGAGGGTGTCTATTGGGAAGCCAGACACTCTATTGTTTTGATTTTTTCCACTTGCCCCTCCCCCAGCACTGGTTAGACAGGTTTTATTTTCACAGTTGATGAGAGGGGGAGTTGAAGGTCAGTTGCCTCTTGTTTTCCCCCATCTTTATGCAGGCTCACTCTGATAATCTCTCCCCCGGAAATCCTAGGAGAGATTTTATGCGAATTCCCCGATATATGGGAGATGAGCTGAATAACACACTCCTGTTTTATTGTTGTAATCTGTAGGAGAGTGGCTGAGGTTACTTCAGCTCTCCAAGATGATGGCCATTGGTTTCCTTGGAAGAGTTTCCATTGTGGGAGATAGAACTGTACCGCTTCCTTCCCTGTCTGAAATCCTGAACTCAGCTCAGGGCTCAGTGGGGGCTCTACCGGCAGGATTCCACAGAATCCTTATCAACGTTTCTCCCTGCTTATTGGACCCATCTCGGTGGTGCCGCATTGTCTTTAGCCACTGGGTGGGCCGCGCGGATCAGTCAAATGGGATCTCGGGTCGCACATTTGGCTCGTGTTTGAGACTCAATTACCGGACCATGGTGCTAGAAATCCTTCTTCTAGGTTTTGGTGCACCGCCATTTTGCTGTAATTTCCTAACAAGATAGTTTTTTTGTCACTCTAACTCGTTATTCACCTGTGCAGTGGTGCAGTACACTTGGTGTGATGCACTCTATTCGTGGCCATCTTGCAATGACGAAATATTATGATTTGTATGCACCATTTACTGAAGTCAGTTTTCAGTTTTAGAAAACAAATATGAATTTCAGGTGTATGAATATTTCGGAGAATAATCTTGTGAAAAGTTGATTATAAATCCACATACATGAATATGAATGATTTTAGGGAGTGTATAATAAGACACATATATTTTATATTTTGAAAAATCTGGAGAGTATATATATATATATATATACACACACAAACACACACACACACACACAGACATTAAAAAGAAGCAGTATATATGCCAATCGAAATTCATCATGAAATATATATCTTCCACATATCCAAAAATATACATTTTACTAAAAATGGATTTATGTATAATGTTGTTCAACTTGGAAGCTCACACTTAGGTTGAATTTTCAGTTCCAACAGAGTTTAGGAGGAGTGATCTCTTCTCACAATTTGTATGTGCCAAGTCACCCACCTCAGAAGAAGGTACGTGTGATACCAGGTAGGATTCTATATGTGCATATAATAATACATGAGCTGAAAAAGGCTAAAGAGAGACAGGAATTGACATATTTCTTAACTTTAAAAACACATGGTGAACTATTTCAATAAACATTGACTTATTTATAACTCCTATCCTATATAATGAAAAAGGGAAGTCCAAATATACACCATGCCTCCTCTGAACTGCTGGTATTTCTATTCTGTTTGAGTTACTATTCTCCATCATATTAGGATTAGTAGTCAGAGTCTAGTAGGGTATGGGTTAGTGTCAGAGATTCATTATTCCGAATGGAATATAGGAAAATAAACCCAATGTGTTTTCAAATGTGTGCTACACAAAAATCTTCCCACTCTCATCCAGAACAATTCCTTGATATTACCCTCGCCTGAAGTAATGCACAATTAGAGGAGAAGAGTTAGAAAATCTGGGAATACATATCTGGAACGGAATATGCTCATGAGTTCACAACCTTGGAGGTGGTAGAGGAGTTTCCAAAAGTAAGGGACAGGGTAAACACTCCACAAACATGGAGCTCTGCAGGCCTAAAGACATCTTGAGAAACTGCCTCTGAGTTTGGGCACTTGAAATATATGTTGTTGTCAGGAGCTTTAGCTTCCTATGTAGTGAGAGCACCAAAATTGGGTCTGCATCTATGTGACCTGGAGGACATGGTATCTTATTTTTCAATGAACATGAGGCAGCAGTGCTGAATTCTCACTTTGTAGGTAAACTGTGGCAACTGCGGTCTAAGTGTCTCTCCGTGTAGACTGTGAAGCCATTTGGTCATCCTCTAGTTTTCCTGGTGTGTCTTGCTGCTTCACTGGGAGTTGGGTATTTGCTTCACGAAATACAAGGAGTTCAACTGGGACATAATGCTGGAGGGAGTTCTGTCACATGCGGTGGGTCAGGGTCTGCAGGAGAAAGCACCAATCAGGCTTCTATCTCACATAGCTTGCCCCCAGGCCCATAGCAACCTGATTCTGAACATTGCCCTGGCCCTCTCAATATAACAAGATGCCTTAACATATAAGGGTCTGCTAGCTGCACCATGTCAGTCACAAGCCATTTGGAAGCCAATGGCAGATCCACATGGCCCCAACACAGATGTTTTATCACACACCTGCCCACCACTGCTCTAGACCCGCTACTAAGCAGGCTCCAACTTACTGGCATCTCTGTTCTACACCATTTTTCATGAAACCCAGTCAATCAACGAATTGTCTGGTATACTCATGATCAGCAAATGGACATCAAAAGGTTCTCCAGTGACACCTGGACATGAAAATTTCAAAAATTCCATGGTATTTATCTAGCCATTGTTCGTGGATGAATTTGGAGGCACTATGATTTTCAATTTATTCAGGAACCATTAAATGTTGAGGAAGCTCATTTTAATGAAAGCACAGGAGAACACACACAGGCAAGTCTTCTCAAAGAGTGGCCAAATGGTCACATGAAGCCAGGCCCATTGAGGTCTACAATGTGAGGTTCATGTGTGTTTTGACTCTCAACTATGGCTGCCAAGTTTGTCAGAATAAAATCATGTGATATCCTTGCTGAAATTCCCCGAACCTTGTGGAAAGCCTTCCTGGGCACACATCTCAATTCCAAGGGTGACTCTCATGCATGGCCTCCTAAAATCCCAACACAACTCATGGCAATACTTCTCTGAGGTCAGTTCCAGAACTCAGTCTGTAAAAAGAATTACAGCAGAGTTCAAGCCCAGGTGGAGCCAGTCATCATTTCCAACCGTCAAACTAATAACCAGAATTAAAACCAAAACACTTCCGCATGGCCCTCATCTTCTTCCATATAGACACTCATTATAACCTCTGACTAGAGGTTTCCATGAGGGGCGCAGCCCAAGACAGTGTCCAAAATAAGCTCCCTTTCCCCTCATTTGCCTAAAGTCGGGGTGGCCTGAACACCTTCCTGTGAACCAGGAGTAATCGAGTAGGCCTTCCGTTAATACTGCTCTGTTTCTCCAATTTGAGGACTACTGACTGTGGGGTTTAGATTCTTTATGTGTATTAGAAACATGAGAAAACCCAAGCACCTATGGGCTTCCCTCTTCAGGGCTTTGAAGAACTCATTTGACCCAAAGGATCCCTATTCTCACTTGATGAAGTTCAGGAACCTTACAGAGAAAGGCGAGAGACTTCATCCACAATGACTGCTCTTTTGGCCATTTTGGGTTTGGATGAAAACATGGGATCC
Organism: Callospermophilus lateralis; assembly: GCF_048772815.1. NCBI lineage: Eukaryota > Metazoa > Chordata > Mammalia > Rodentia > Sciuridae > Callospermophilus > Callospermophilus lateralis. The sequence goes on along the minus strand of NW_027513503.1, from coordinate 10,235 downwards.
ATCAGGTGCTGAGAATCTAACCACAGCCTCACACAGGGCCAAGAGTCTGATTCAGACACATCCATTTCCGAAGCAAATAAGCAAAGAGCCACAGGTGAATCCCATTCATTTCCATTTGAAACTGTTTTCTTCAGGCTTCACAAAGGAGTGGCCTGAGGGAAAGACCTTCCTGAAATTCAGGGCAACAAACAAGAGGTAAACAAAAGGCACAAAGCAGGGTTTCTCCACTGAGACTTTCCTGGTCACACTGATATCTGAGTTTTCTGAGATGCTCGCCATTGCCGTCAGTTATCCAGAACATGGCCATATCACAGAACTTGTAGGTGGTACATATCTTGGACACAAAACCATGAGGCTATTCTGGAGAGTGGCCAGAATTCAGGAAGAAAACAGAAACTTTGGAAGATAGCAGGTGTTACCCTTCGGTAAGGCAAGCAACAGTCCATTCATAAATTTGGCAGGATGAATGCCTGGAAGCTTTCTACTAGACAGGACACATCCATTGATGCATTCTCTTTACTAATGTCTACAATCACGGACAGAGTGGGATGCACAGATATAGAAGCACTTGACTTGTCAAACGACTTACTAGAAACAGTCAACGCCAATCCAAACAAACAGCCTTTCCTACCTATTCTCAGGACATGAGACAAAACCAGAAACACAAATCCACACCCACAAAGGCACCTCTTTTGCCCAAGTAGATCTGTGACTATCCGGAGTGTCCTCAGACTGATGGGCCATATTATATTCCCCCAAAATGGCCTCTCCTGTCTCAAATCTGGTCTCCTTGGCCAACTCTGTGAAGTAGTCAGGAGACATGGGTGAGCCACTACCTGCTTTCTCAGTAAAGTCCCCTCTTCAGAGCTTTCCTGGCATTTGGCCATCCTCACATCAGTAGGAAGTAAGAAAGACTGACTCTGTCCTTGGTAAATTGAAACAAGTGAGACCACTGGAACTGGTACTGCGAGTGCCTCTGGGTGTGTCTCTTCCTGGATCACAAGTTCAGAGAGTTCCATCGACAAGGAGGTGAGGTGAGGTCACTTCCTTCCGAAACTGAATGAGGTCACTGCCTTGGCAACCTCTTTGTCCTAACAGTTACTTCTAAGGGTCCCATGAGATGCAGGCTGCCCCTACTTTCTGTGACACTTTCACAAGTTAGAATGGTATATCAACCATAGGCACCTGTGAACAGCTCTTCACACAGGCCTTGTTTGGTCCATCTTCTCTATATTTAGAGGTTGATTCAGACACATTCCTTCATCATGACCAGGTTGTTTGCCATAGAATTTAACTTTTGCTTTCTCATGTCCTTCATAGCTGCCTATATCTTATCCAGGGGTCATTTCTGCATGGACCTTTGATGTTCTCAGCAGGTGGAAGATCCCCTACATTCCAGTATTGTAAGACCAACTCTGTCCCTCCTCTTTTGTAAAGTTAGATTGAGGGAACAGTGTATGTTTAGGGTTAATAACATGTTTTATTTGGGTTAAGAATCTCTCTGCCGGATGAATAATGGTATTGGGAACCTGTGATATTTACAAGAATATATAGCTGAAATATAAGTATAAAAACAGAAACCTAGGTAAGATTTGAAATGAGAAGGGCATTGGGCCCTTGAGTGGGATACTTAGGTTTTAATAATTTTCTGTATATATGTCTCAGATAAATTGAAATACAATGGCTTAGGACCTTATACCTTGGACGATTGATTGTCGAATTGAACATCGAGTCAAACTGCAATAGTCAGTAGGATTAGGAAGATAGTCAGTAGGTTTAGAAATAAGAGTGAGTATAGGATTTGGACCAAAATTTCTTTAGCAATAGGGTCTAGGGTAGACAGTGAATGTATAGGTCACCAAATGTGAAGTGTCAGACACAATGATGAACTGGGGAAAATATGTAGGAAAACAGATATCAATTGAGATATTAGGAAATCAGGCAAAGTATAAAGTGAGTGATAGGTTAAGACATTTTCAACAGGCTCGAACTATAATATATAATCTTAGGAAGAAACAAATATGTAGTCACCAATAGGATTTACATCTGAGAGCATTTGGCAACCTGGACATTGTTGTTTTAGTAATCCATGCTCACTTTCCATTTAGGGTTTGATACAATCATGATTGTGACCTTTGCTTTTTGTGTCCAGAATATTACTGTGATAAAAAATATATATAAATATATATATAGATAAGGTGATATGAGTAATTCTTCCACCATTTCTGGGAGCCATATTTTGAAGAGGTATAAATTAGTATTGGGGGGACAAAGAGGTGTACACTGTGTCTTTGAATATAGAGATAATGCATTAATAGACCATACTGTGAATAAATAACATAACTGGTTCCAACATTAAATAATGCATTGAACGGAAATGTGAAAATATACAGAAAATCTTTTATTGATATACATACATTTATTCCAACCAGCTATACATCTAATGGTAATATTAATGTTATGGTTTATCTTGAAGAGTGTGTGAGTTTAGCTTCGAAATTGATTATGGAAATCGAAAATGATGTGTTTGGAAAGAAGTCTCATGAAAAGACCAGTCAAGTAACATGGAGGAATACATGTGTTATGAAGCAGGAAGTGACTGAAAGTGAAACAAATTCCTATAAATTTGTGAACTTGTGGATGAAATATATATCTTATGATGTGCAAAAACTGAAGAAATAGTAATGTACCAGTGTTGAATTATAATGAACGTCAAAATAGAAATCATGTCCTATAGGAATCTACTTGCATTGATGTTAAACTGGGTCATTTACTCTAGAAATAATAGGATTTGTAAGCACCATTTATTGAAGTTACTCTTCAGAACTGGGAAACAAATATGTATTTCAGGTGGATGAGTATTTCTGAGAATAATCTTGTGAAAAGTTGATTATAAATCCACATACATGAACATAAATGAATTTACGGAGTTATATAAGACACATATATTTCATATTTTATAAAATGTGAAGAGTGTGAATATATATATATATATATATATATATATATATATATTTGTATATATATATATTTATATATGTATTTATATATATATTTATATATATTAAAAAACCACAAAAAATACATTAAAAAGTATCAATATCTATATGCCAATCGTAATTCATCATGTAATATAAATCATCCACAGATGCAAAATTATTTATTTTACTAAACATGGATTTATGTATAACATTGTTCTACTAGGAAGCTCACCCATTGTTTGAATTTTCAGTTCCAACAGCGTTTAGGAGGAGAGATCTCTTCTCACAATTTGTTTCTGCCAAGTCAGCCAACTCATAAAAATGTACGTGTGATACCAGGTAGAATTCTATATGTGCATATAAAAATACATGTGCTGAGTAGGCTACAGAGAATGGGAGACAGGAATTCACATATTTGTTAACTTTAAAGACACATGGAGGACTATATCAATTAAAAATTGACTAGATTTATAAAACCTACCCTTTATCGTGCAAGAGGGAAGTCCTACTATACACCATGCCTTCTCTGAAATGCTTGCATATTCATTCTGCTTGGGTATTTTTCTCCATCATATTAGGATTAGTAGTCATATTATAGTAGGGTATGAGTTAGTGTCAGGGATTCAGTATTTCGAATGGAAAATAAGAAGAAGAATCCAATGTTTATCAAATATGTGCTTCACAAAAAATTTTTCTACTCTCATCCAGAACAATGCCTTGACATTACCTTCGCCCCAAGTAAGACACAATTAGAGGAGAAGAGTTAGAAAATCTTTAAATACATATCTGAAATAGAAAATGCTCAGGAGTTCACAACCTTGGAGATGATAGAACAGTTTCCAAAAATAAGGGACAGTGTAAAAACTCCACAAACATGGAGATTTGCCTGCCTAACGACGTCTGGAGAAACTGCCTTTAGGTTGGGGACTTGAAATACATGTAGTTGTCAGGAGCTTTAGGTTCCTTTCTAGTGAGACCATCAAAGATGGGTCTTCATCTCTGTGATTTGGAGGATATGGTTATAATTTCCCAATGAACACGAAGCAGCAGTGCTGAATTCTCTTTGTAGTGAGAGCATCAAAGGTGGGTCTGCATCTATGTGACCTGGAGGACATGGATTCTTATTTTACAATGAAAATGAGGCAGCAGTGCTGAATTCTCTCTTTGTATGTAATCTGTGGCCACTGGGGGCTAAGTGTCTCCCCACGTGGACTGTGAAGCCATTTCATCATCCTCCACTTTTCACAGTGTTTCTTGCTGCTGCACTCGGAGTTTGGTACTTGCTTCAGGAAATACAATGCGTTCAACTGGGACACCATGCTGGAGGAAGTTCTGTCAAATATGGTGGGTCAGGGTCTGCAGGATAATGCACCAACAGGGCTTGTATACCACATAGGTTGCCCCCTTGACCAAAGCAACCTGATTCTGAACATTGCCCTGAAACCTCTCCATATAACAAGATGTCTGTACATATAAGGGTCTGCTAGCTGCACCATGTCAGTCACAGCGATTTGGAAGCCAATAGCAGATCCACATGACCCCACAACAGATGTTTTATTACACACTTGCTCACCACTGCTCTAGTCCCACTACTAAGAAGGCACCAACTTAATGGCATCTCTGTTCTCCACAATTTTCATGAAATCCAGTCAATCAATGCACTGTCTGGTACAGTCATGATCAGCAACAGGACATCCAAAGGTTCTCCAGTGTCATCTGGTCATTGGAATTTCAAAAATTTTATGGTATTTATCTAGTCAATTTTCAAGGATGAAGTTGGAGGCACTGTGGGTTTCAATTCATTCAGGAATCATTCAATGGTGAGGAAGCTGATTTCAATCAAAGTTTTGGAGAACTCTCACAGGCAAGTCCTCCCAAAGAGTGGCCAAAAGGTCACAAGAATCCAGGCCCACTGAGGTCTACAATTGAGGTCCATGTGTGTTTTGACTAGTAAATATGGCTTCAAAGTCTTTCAGAATAAAATTATGTGATATCTTGGCTGAGATTCCCAGTGCTCTGTGGAAAGCCACCCTGGGCCTAGTTCTCAGATTCCAAAGGCGAATCTCATGTGTGGCCTCCGAAAATCCCAACACAATTCATGGCAATACTTCTTTGATGTCTGATCCAGAACTCAGTCTTTCAGGGGAATGACACCAGAGTTCAAGCCCAGGTGGATCCAGTCATCTCTTCCAACTGCCACACGAATGACCACAATTTAAACCAAAATACTCCCACATGGCCCTCATCTTATTAAATATAGACACTCATCATAACCTGTGGCTGGAGGTTTCAAAGCGGGACACATCCCAAAAGAGTGTCCAAAAAAATCTCCCTTACCCCTCATTTGCCTAAAGTCAAGGTGGCATGGACACCCTTCCTGTGAACCTGGAGTTATCCAATAGACCTGCCGTTAATACTGCTCTGCTTCTTCAATTTGAGGCCTACTGATTCTCAGCGATAGATTTTTTATGTGATTTGGAGTCATAAGAAAACACAAGCATCTCTTCAGGGCTTCAAAGAACTCATTTGACCCAAATGATCCCTATTCTCACTTGATAGAGGTCAGGGACCTAACAGAGGAAGGCAAGAGACTAATCAACAATGACAGATTTTTGGCCATTTTGCTTTTGATTGCACACATGGAATCTATCTTTAGATTCATCATGTGCTGAGAATCTAAGCCACAACCTCATACAGGGCCAAGAGGCTGATTCAGACACATCCCTTTCCAAAGCAATTAAGCAAAGAGCCACAGGTTATGCCCATTTATTTTCATTTGAAAACTGTTTTATTCAGGCTTCACAAAGGGGTGGCCTGAGGTAAAGACCTTCCTGAAATTCAGGGCAACAGAACCATAGGTAAGCAAATGAACCAAAGCAGGGTTTCTCCACTGAGAGTATACTGGTCACACTGATATCTGAGTTTTCTAAGATGTTCCCATTCTCTACAGCTCTCAAGTATATGGACATGTCACATATCTTGGAGATGGTACATATCTTGGACACAAAACCATGAGCCTATACTAGAGAGTGTCCAGAATTCAGGAAGAAAACATTAACTTAGGAAGTTAGTAGGTGTTGCCCATCCATAAGGCACACCACAGTCCATTCATCAATTAGGCAGAATAAATACTGGAGAGTTTTCTACTAGACAGGACACATGCATTGATGCATTCTCTTGTCTAATGTCTACAACCACAGACACAGTGGGATACACAGACATAGAAACACTACCCCTGTCAAACGACTTATTAGAAACAGTCCACTCCAATCCAAACAAAGAGCCTTCCTACCTATTCTCAGAAATTGAGAGAAAACCACAAACTCACACCCACACGCAAAAAGGCACCTCTTTAACACAAGTAGGTCTGTGACTATCCAGAGTGTCCTCTAACTGGTGGGCCATACTATGTTCCCCTGAAATGGCCTGTCCTGTCTCAGATCTGGTCTCCTTGGGCAACTTTGTGAAGTTTTCAGGTGCCAGTGGTGAACCAATACCTGCTTTCTCAGGAAAGGTCCCTCTTCAGAGCTCTTCTGGCATTTGACAATCCTCATATCAGTAGGTACCAAGGAAGACTGACTCTGTCCTTGGTAAATCCAAACAAGTGAGACCACTGGAACTGGGACTGGGACTGGCTCTGGGTGCCTGGCTTCCTGGATCTCAAGTCCAGAGATTTCCATCACCAAAGAAGTGAGGTGAGGTCACTTCCTTCAGGAACTGAATGAAGTCACTGCCTTGGCCACCACTTTGTACTTACAGTTGCTTCCAAGGGTCCCATGAGATGGAGGCTGCTCCTACTTCCTGTGACACTTTCACAAGTTAGAATGGTATATCAAGCATAGGCACCTGGGAACAGCTTTCCATGCAGGCATGGTTTGATCAGTCTTCTCTACAATAGGAAAGGAGAGGCTGATTCAGACACATCCCTTCATACTGACCAGGTTGCTTGCCATGGAATATGACTTTTGATCTCTTAGGTCCTTCATAGCTGCCTGCAACTTCTCCAGGGTATCATTTCTGCCTGGAACTTTGATGTTCTCAGCAGGTGGAAGACCCCCTACATTACGATTGTAAGACGAACTCTGTCCCGGCTCATCTGTAAACTTAGTTTGAGGGAACAGTGTATGTTTAGGGTAATAACAGGTTCGATTTGGGTTAGGAATCATACTGAGGAACAAACAATGGTATTGGGAACTTGCGATATTTACAAGAATATATTGGTGAAATATATGTATGAACACAGAAATCTAGATAAGATTTGAATCCAAGAAGGGCATTGGGCTGTTGATTGGAATACTTAGCTTTGAATTATATTCTGCATAGATGTCTCAGATAAATCAATATACAATGGCTTAAGATCTTGTACCTTGGATGATTGATTGTAGAAGAGATCATCCAGTCAAAAAGGTATAGTTGGTAGGATTAGGAAGATAGTCAGTAGATTTAGAAGAAAAGAGTGAGTATAGGATTTCGACCAAAAGTTCTTTAGCAATAGGATTTCGGATAGAGAGTGAATGTAAATGTCAGCACATGTGAAGAGTCAGTCACAATGATGAACTCGTGAAAATATGTAGGAAAGCAGATATCAATAGAGACATTAGGAAATCAGGCAAAATACAAAGTGAATGATAGGATTAGTCATTTTCAACAGGGTTGAGGTTCAATATATAATCTTAGGAAGAAACAAATATGTAGTCACAAATAAGATTGATTTGAGAGCATTAGGCAACGTGGACATGGATGTTTTTAGTAAACCATGCTCACATTCCATTTAGGCATTGGTGAAAGGTTAATAAAATAGGTACTTGTCACTTCCTGTTTTTCTGTATGCTTAACAAAACACTGTTGGAAACTTGAGGACTGTTTGCTAATCTTGTTTCCAGAATGTGCTGTCCCCAACTGCCAAACTGCAGAATACACACCCTCACCCGTTTGCACGCAAACCTCCCCCTTGCCCTGACCCATCAATAAACTTCCCTCCCTGCCCTCTCCAAGGAAAGTATATAAGCTCTGCTTAAGCTGTTTTCATTGCTCTCTGCTCTATTCAAGTGACCTCTGAGCCCCAGAAAGCTGGTCTCCCAATAAACCCTTTACTGTTGCATGAGACATTCTCTTGGTGGTCTCTTCCTCTGTCGCTCACCCGATCTTTACATCTGGAGGCACCAGCGAGATCCAGCAGCGGCGGACGAAAGACCCCCAAGGGGCTCCTTTCAGGGTAAGTAAGGTGACTCTTTCTGGTTTCAGGTTTCAGGTTAGGGTTTTGCAAAATCGCTATCGGTGTTGAGCATGAGCTCTCTCTGACGGTGGCTGACAGACGTGTCACAGAGCCACAGGCCACATTCCTGGGGGACGCCCCAGAAGACTCAGGAAATCAAGGAACAATAGTCTCCTCGACTCTGTGATATTTTGTTTTGGATTCGATATTGCCAGCCCATCAGGTTTTGAGGGCTACTCAGTCCTTTTCTCAGTATTGGACGTCCATTGTCTGTCTTTATTGTCTTGTCTTGTCTGTGTAGTATGTCGTTGCTTTCACTGTTTGTGTATCTCTCATTTTGGGACAGAGCACTTCAACACTTCTCTCCCTGACCCTTGATCACTGGACCAAAGTCTGCTTAAGGGCCCAGAATCTTTCTTTTTCATTAAAACGCTGGACCTGGCAGACTCTCTGTGCCTCAGAATGACACACCTTTGGAGTTGGATGGCCCCCAGAAGGATGTTTCTACTTCACACTAATTTGAAAAATCAGAGATATTGTCTTTCAGCTGAGGCCACATAGCCATCCAGATCAGCAGCCATATATCTTAACTTGGCAGGACCTCTGCAAATCTCCTCCTCCATGGGTGAAGCCTTTCCTTGTCCCTGCCTATGCTCCTACTCCTTCCACCACGATTCTATCTCTCAAACCCTCTGCTCCTCCTCCTCCACCCTCTGTTCTCCCTGAGTCTCAAGATTCTACTGGACTCTCCTCCTCCTTCTTATCCCCTGCCCTTGTCCCCAACCCCCAACAACCTCTAAGTGATTCCCCTGCTGACTCTGCTTCTCTGCCATTGGAGGAAGTTAGGCCGGCCCAGTGCCCTCCAGATGACTCCCCCGCGTCACACACAGCCCCTCCTTCCCTGGAGGAAGCTGGCCCGGCTAAAAGAACTCAAAGAACTCCCTGGGGTTTTCACACTTGCCTACTTGGGATGACTGCCAACAAATCCTAGGGACTCTCTTTACGGCAGAGGAATGAGAGAAAAACTTCCTGGAAGCTAAAAAATATATTCTCGGACCAGATGTGTGACCAACACAACTTCCCAACATAATCAAAGCCAGCTTCCCCTTGAATTGACCCAACTGAAACCCCAACACCTTTGAAGGTAGGGAGCATCTGTCCACTTATTGCCAGGCCCTAATAGTGGGTTTCCAATCGGCCGCTAGGGAACCACCTAATTTGGCCAAGGTAAGAGAGATAATTTAAGGGCCTGATAAATATCCCTCTATGTTTCTAGAGAGAATTATGGAGGCATATAGGAGATTTACTCCTATTGATCCTCAGGCAGAGGATCAAAAGGCATCTGTCATAATGGCCTTCATTGGGCAAGCTGCCCTGGATATTAAAAGAAAGTTACAACTCTTAGAGGGATCACAAGATATGACTTTGGGAGATTTAGTCAGAGAAGCCGAGAAAGTATACTATATGAGAGAAACAAAGAGAAAGAAAGGGAGCAAAGGGAAGATGAGAGATGCAAAAGACAGACTAAGGCATTGACTAAGGTCCTGGTCACAACAATAAATAGGCCAGAAATTAACAAACAGGAAGACAGGAACGGAAACCTGGGTGCACGCCAGAGGCCACCCCTGGCCTCAGATCATTGTGCCTACTGTAAAGAAAAAGGTCACTGGGCCAAAGAGTGCCCTAGAAAAGAGACAGCCACGACAGCCAGCCATTCTGACTCAAAAGGATGACTAAGAACGTCGGGGCTCAGATCCCTTCCCCGAGCTCAGGGTAACTTTTGAAGTGGAGAGGACCCAGGTAAACTTTGAAGTGGATACAGCAGCAGTATACTCAGCCCTTAAGGCCCCACTGGGCACACTATCAAATAAAATGTCTCTAGTTCAAAGGGCTAATGACAGTAAATATCAGACATAGACAACTAAGAGGACCATGGACATGGGGAAAGGAAAAATCCATCACTCCTTCCTAGTAATCCCAGAATGCCTGGCCCCATTGATGGGCAGAGATCTGCTCAGTAAGCTCCAGGCCAAAACAAC
>NW_027513502.1:0-182109 GCF_048772815.1 Callospermophilus lateralis | reverse complement strand
CTCCTGGAAAGGAGTATATGTGAGCCTCCCCAGGCCACATCTCTGTCATCAGAAAAGATCTCCCTTAACAGGATATCAGATGTTATAAAGGCGCCACTTACCTATGGAGGACTCCTCCACCAGGTGCTTGCTAATAGTTTTAGTGCAGAGGTTCACTGCAGTGCTCCCCGGACTAAAGGCTCTCTTCCTAATATAGAGAAGATGGACCAAATCAGGCCTGTTTGGAGAGCTGTTTCTTGGTGCCTATGGTTGATATACCATTCTAATTTGTGAAAGTGCCACAGAAAGTAGGGTAAGCCTCCTTCTCATGGTACGCTTGAAAGCAACTGTTTGGACAAAGTGGTTGCCAAGGCAGTGACCTCATTCAGTTCCTGAAGGATGCAACCTCACCTCACTTCCTTGGTAATGGAACTCTCTGAACTTGGGATGCAGGAAGCCAGGCACACAGAGTCAGTCCCAGTCCCAGTCCTAGTGGTCTCACTTGATTCAATTTAGCAAGGACAGAGTCAGTCTTTCTTGGTACCTACTGATGTGAGGATGGCCAAATGCCAGGAGTACTCTGAAGAGGGGCCTTTCCTAAAAAAGCAGGTACTGGCTCACAGCTGGCTCCTGACCACTTCACAGAGTTGGACATGGAGTCCAGATCTGAGACAGGATAGGCCATATCGGGGGAACATAGTATGGCCCAGCAGTCAGAGGACACTCCGGATAGTGAGAGACCTATTTGGGGGAAGGAGGTGCCTTTGTGGGTGTGGATGTGTGTTTGTGGTTTTGTCCCATGTTCTGAGAATAGGTAGGAAAGTTGGTTTGTTTGGTTTGGAGTGAACTGTTTCTAGTAAGTTGTTTAACAAGGCGAGTGTTTCTATGTCTGTGTATCTCACTGTGTCCATGGTTGTAGACATTAGAAAAAGAGAATGCATCAATGGATGTTTCCTGTCTAGTAGAAAGTTTCCCAGCATTCATCCTGCCCAATTTATGAATGCACTAGGGCTTGCCATATCGATGGGCAACACCTGCTATCTTCCTAAGTTCCTGTTTTCTTCCTGAAATCTAGCCACTCTCCAAAATAGGCTCATGCTTTTGAGTCCACGATATGTACCACCTCCAAGCACTGTGACATGGACATGTACTGGATAGCTGAAGGGAATGACAAGCATCTCAGAAAACTCAGATATCCATGTGACCAGGAAAGTCTCAGTGGAGAACCCCTGCAATGGGCCTTTTGATTGCCTATTTTTCTGTTGCCCTGAATGTCAGTGAGTTCTTTGCCTGAGGCCACGCCTTTGTGAATCCTGAAGAAAACATTTTTCAAACGGAAATGAATGGGCATCACCTGTGGCTCTTTGCTTAATTGCTTTGTAAAGGGATGTGTCTGAATCAGCCTCTTGGTCCTGTGTGAGCCTGTGGCTTAGATTCTCAGCACCTGATGGATCTAAAGAACGATCCCATGTGTGGATCCAAAATCAAAATGGCCAAAAATCAGTCACTGTGGATGAAGTCCGTCACATTCCTCTGTAAGGTTCCTTACCTACATCAAGTGAGAATAGGGATCCTTTGGGTCAAATGAGTTCTTCAAAGCCCTGCAGATGCTAGCCCATAGGTTCTTGGGTTTTCTTATGAATCCAATTCAAATAAAGAATCTAAACCCCACAGTCAGTAGGCCTCAAATTGGAGAACAGAGCTGTATTAATGGCAGACCTGTTTGATAACTCCTGGTTCACAGGGAGGGTGTCCAGGCCACCCTGACTATTGGCAAATGAGGGGAAAGGGAGCTTATTTGGAACACTGTCTTGTGCTGCGCCTCTCATGGAATCCTCTTGCCAGAAGTTATGGTGAGTGTCTATATGGAAGAAGATGAGTGGCATGTGGGAGTGTCTTGGTTTTAATTGTGGTCATTTGTGTGGCGGTTGGAAGAGATAATTGGGTCCACCTTGGCTTGAACTTTGGTGTGATTCCCCTTAGAGTCTGTGTTTTGGAATTGACCTCCGAGAATGTATAAGGTCCTATGCCATTGTATATCCATATTTCTGGGACATCACTACAGAATGTAATTCAACGCTAAGTATACCAATCAAGAGCCCAATGAACTTCTGGGCTTCAAATCTTACCTATATTTCTGTTTTCATACTTATATTGAAAGGTTAATAAAATAGGTACTTGTCACTTCTTGATTTTCTGTATGCTTAACAAAACACTGTTGAAATCTTGAGAACTGTTTGCTATTCTTTTTCCCAGAATGTGCTGTCCCCAACTGCCAAACTGTAGAATGTACTCGGTCAACCAGTTGCACGCAAACCGCCCACTCGCCCTTACCCATCAATTAACTTCCCTCCCTGCCCTCTCCAAGGAAAATATATAAGCACTTCTTAAGCTGTTCTCAGGGCTCTCTGCTCTATTCAAGAGAGCTCTGAGCCCTTGCATGCCGGACTCCCAATAAAGCCTTTGCTGTTGCATGAGACAGTCTCTTGGTGGTCTCTTCAACCGACCCTCGCCCGATCTTTACATCTCGTGGCCCCAGTGAGATCCGGCAGCCGCAGATGAAAGACCCCCAAAGGGCTTCTCTGGGGGTAAATAAGGCCCCTCTTTCTGGTTTCAGGATTCAGGTTAGGGTTTCACAAAATGGCTATTGGTTAAGAGCGTGAGCTCTCTCCCACGGTGACTGACACACATGTCACAGAGCCACAGGCCATGTCCCTGGGGGATGAACTCATGAAATCGAGGAACAATAGTCTCCTTGATTCAGTGATATTTTGTTTCAGATTCGGTATTGCCAGCCCATCATGTTTTGCCGGCTACTCAGTCCTGGTCTCAGTATTGGACGTCCATTGCCTGTCTTTATTGTCTTGTCTTGTCTGTGTCATGTGTCATTGCTTTTATTTTCTGTGTATATTTCATTATGGGAAAGAGCACTTCAATGCCTCTGTTCCTGACCCTTGATCACTAGACCAAAGTCTGCTTAAGGGCTCAGAATCTTTCTTTTTCAGTAAAATGCCGGATCTGGCAGATTCTGTGTCTCAGAATGACCCACCTTTGTAGTCGGATGGCCCCTAGAAGGATTTTTCTACTTCGCACTAATTTGAAAAGTTCGAGATATTGTCTTTTAGCAGGGGCCACATAGACATCCAGATCAACAGCCATATATCTTAACTTGTCAGGACCTCTACAAATCTCCTCCTCCAAGGATGAAGCCTTTCCTTGTCCCTGCACCCGCTCCTACTCCTTCCCCCACGATTCTATCTCTTTAACTCTCTGCTCCTCCTCTTGCACCCTCTGTTCTCCATGAGTCTCAAGACTCTACTGGACTCTCCTCACCCTCCTTATCGTCTGCCTTCATCCCCCAACTCCCAACACCCTCTAAGTGATTCCCCTGCTGCTGACTCAGCCTCTCCACCATTCAAAGAAGCTAGGATGGCCCAGCACCATCCAGATGACTGTCCCGTGGCACACAGAGCCCCTCCTTCCCTGGAGGAAGCTGGCCCGGCTAAAAGAACTCAGAGAACTCGCCAACGTTTTTACACCTGCCTACTTGGGATAACTGCCAACAACTCCTAGGGACTTTCTTTATGACAGAGGAATAAGAGAAAAACCTCCAAGAAACTAAAAAAAAAATCCTCGGACCTGATTGGCGACCAACACAACTTCCCAACATAATCAAAGCCAGCTAACCCTTAAACCAAACCAACTGGAACCCCAACACCTTTGAAGATAAAGAGCATCTGTCCAATTATTGCCTGGCTCTAATAGCGGGTCTCCAAGGGGCTACTAGGTGACCAACTAATTTGGCCATGGTAAGAGAAATTATTCAAAGGCCTGATGAATCTCCCTCTTTGTTTCAAGAAAGAATTATGGAGGCATATAAGAGATATACTCCTTTCGATCCTCAGGCAGCGGATCAAAATTCATCTGTAACGATGGGCAAGCTGCCATGGATATTAAAAAAATTTAAAAGAGAGATTTAGTCAGAGAAGCCGAGAAAATATACTATAAGAGAGAAACAGGGAGAAAGAAAGGGAGCAAAGGAAGGATGAGAGAAGCAAAAGACAGACTAAGGGATTGACCAAGATCCTGGTCACAACAAGAAAGAGGCCAGAAATTAAGACGTAAGGTGACAGGAAGGGATACCTGGGGCCATGCCAGAGGCCACCCCTGGCCTCAGATCAATGTGCCTACTGTAAAAAAAAGGATACTGGGCCAAAGAGTGCCCTATAAAGAGACAGCCATGCCAGCCAGCCATTCTGACTCTGGAGCATGACTAAAAAAGTTGGGGCTCAGATCACTTCCCCTAGCTCAGGGTAACTTTTGAAGTGTAGCGAACCCCAGTAAACTTTGAAATGAAAACAGGAGCAGTATACTCAGCCCTTAAGGCCCCATTGGGCCCTCTATCAAATAAAAGGTCTGTAGTTCAAAGAACTAATGGCAGTAAATATCGGGCTTAGACTACTAAGAGGACCATGGACCTTGGGAAAGAAAAAATCTATCACTCCTTCCTAGTAATCCAGGAATGCCTGGACCCATTGATGGGCAGAGATCTGCTCACCAAGCTCTTGGCCTAAATAACTTTTAACCCTGAAGGCCCCCAAATGAAATTTCTAAATTCTTCAGTAAAAACTCCTATAGTCACGGCTTTAACTATAATAGTAGAAGATGAACATCCACTCTTCACACCCCCCAAGACTGATCAAACAGGCAAGCTACACCAGAAATGGATAACAGATTACGCAGATGCCTGGGCAAAAACTGCTGGGTTAGGCCTGGCCGTGAAACAACCTCCAATAACAGTGGAGTTAAAAACCTCAGCCTCCCCAATCAATGTCAAATAATATCCTCTAAGCAAAAAAAAGCTAAAGATGAGATAAGGCCCCATATTCAGAAATATCTGGACTTAGGGCTCCTAAGGCCCTGTCAATTGGCCTGGAACACTCCCCTGCTACTAGAAAAAAAAAAAGCCAGGAACCGGGGACTATTGTCCTGTTAAAGACCTAAGAGAATTCAACAACAGAGTGCAGGACATTCACCACACGGTACCTAATCTGTACAATCTGCTTAGCACTCTGAACCCTGAGCGGAAATGGTATACTGTTCTGGACTTAAAAGATGCTTTCTTTTGCTTGCCTCTGCATAAAGATAGTCAGTTGCTGTTCGCTTTTGGGTGGGTTGACCCAGAAACCTGAACTTCTGGTCAACTAACTTTGACTAGACTCCCACTGGGGTTCAAAAACTCCCCCACTCTCTTTGATGAAGCCCTCCACAGAGATCTCAGCAATTTCAGAACTATGCACCCCAAATCACCCAGCTTCAATACGTGAATGACCTGCTACTGGCAGCCAACACCAAGGAAAACTGTGAGTCTGGGACCCAAGCACTATTATATGAGCTTGCTCAACTTGGGTATAGGGTTTCGGCCAAAAAAGCCCAAATTTGCTAGCATGAAGTAATCTTCCTGGGCTGTTACCTTAGGGGCAGTAAACGATGGCTCACTGAGCCCAGAAAACAAACCATTGTGTAGATACCACCCCCATCTAACAGGAGACAACTCAGAGAGTTTCCTGGGACTGCTGGCTTTTGCAGGTTATGGATACCTGGGTTTGCGTCTTTAGCTGCTCCTTTATACCCGGTGTTAATGGGAGATGCCCAATTCCAATGGACCCCTGATCACCAGGAAGTTTTTGATAACATCTATGGACACTGACACTGAACGCCTCAACTTCACTGAGCTCAGGCTGCAATTACAGAAAGCCCTACACTACGTTAAAAATGTACACCAACTCACTCACCTTGGTTCAATGAAACTGCAGGCATTCCTGTAGGATTAAGAACAGAGTTTTCCACTAACCGACTCACAGCGAAAGGAAATAACTGAACGGGTAACAAAAGCCTGTCGAGTCCGTCAATTGGTTAATGCTTACCCTTCCAGTTTCCTAGAGGAAAGCACCTACGAGGAACCAGAGAATGACAATTTTGGTAAGAGGAGAATAGTGAAATTAAGCCAGCAACGTATGGACTTAAATATCTCCTAGTCTTTGTAGATACATTTTCAGGATGGACTGAAGCCTTACACACAAATACACACACACACACACACACAAAAACAACCAAACTGCACAAATGGTTTTCAAGAAGATCCTGAAAAATATTTCTCCAAGATACGGTCTGCCTAAGGCAATAGGGTCTGATAATGGACTGGTGTTCATGGCTCAGGTAAGTCAGGTGTTCACTGGGACCCTGTGTTTAATTTGAAGTTACATTATGCTTATATACCCCAGAGCTCAGGACAGGTAGAAAAAATAAATTGAACCATTAAAGAGACCTTAACGAAATTAAGCTTAGAGCCCGGCATAAAAGATTGGATTATGCTCCTGCCTTATGCACTGTTTCATGCGAGAAATACTCCCTCTCTTTCTTTGTGTAACCTCACCCCCTATGAAATTCTCTATGATGCCCATCATCCAGTAAGGAACCTAACCCCAACTCTAAGGCCTAACGATCACTTCCACACCCCCTTGCTTGACAGACTTAAAGTCATTGAAAGAACTCAGCGATACCTGTGGAAACAGCTGGCCACTGCCTACCAACCTTGGGAGGAGGGGACTCTAAGTCAATATCAAGTAAGAGACTTCGTCTACATAAGACAACATCAGGTGTCATCCCTGGAACCCCACTGGAAAGGAACATACCAGGTGCTACTTATGAAACCTAACGCGGTAAAAGTAGACGGAATCACTTTTTGGATCCATGCCTCTCATCTCAAGCCTTCGCTGTGTCCAGACTCTTGTTGGAAACTGGAAAAGCCTGCTAACCATTTCAAATTGCGTATTCGCTATGTGGATAAGACTATAGACTCTCCCCTTGGCCACCAGTAGTTCTAACCCTCATCATTCCGTTCAGCAGCAATGGCTGATCACAAATCCTACTAGACAAGAAGTATGGTCTATCTCGCATACAGCCCCCTTAGAGACCTGGTGGCCATCTATCCACCCAGACATTTGTCAGCTCGGTATAGGTCTTTCCTATTGAGATATCCCTGATGAAGAGGATCCCACTAAAATTCCATTAAATCTCTTCTGTACCATAGATAATGGAAACAAACATTATGGATGGAGGGACACGCGAGACAGATTCAGGTTGGCTAGCCTAGATTACTATGTTTGCCTAGCGGACTATCAAAGGCACAAACAGCCACGGCTGTGTCGGGGAGAAGCCGACTTCTTGTGTAAGTCAAGTGAATGTGAGCATACAGGAGCTGCCTGGTGGAACCCAAACTCCTCATCAAATTCAGTACACAGCATTGGCCATATTACCAAATAGCCAACCAAATACTATGGCCCCCAGAGGGTTCTCTAGATCCTCAAATTCTGCGTGACATTTTTAACTTTGGCAAGTTCTCAAAAGGGGGAAATTTCCCTATGTGGAATCCTTTTCCCTCCTTTGCTCACATCCTGTACTATGCTTCTCCAATAGTTCCTCACCCTCAGCCTTCTGCTCTAGACTCTCTGCTATCACTCCCATCTTAGCAACCTGATTTCTCCTCTCCAATTTCTAAATCAAAAACCCAAACCTCCGCTGGTTCTCAGAACATTGCCCCCTTGCTGAGGTAGCAGGTACCAAGGTACCCCTTCACCCACTCACTCCTCTCTTTTCCTGTCAGTGCCTGCACTAGGTCCCAGCAAGTCCTCTAGCAAGCTAACCCAAAGCTCAAACCAGCTGATAAGAGGCCTCAGACCCCTATACAAGATGCAATGAAAATGGCCTTTAAAGTTGCTTTGTCATCACTGAAAACAGGTTTCTAAGAATTTAAAGTCCCTCAAAGGCTTTTTGGAATATTTACTCCCATCTTCCCCTCTGCTCTACCTGTTCTACTGCTCAAGTTTTGTTTTAGGAAAATCCCAAACCCCTTTCCCATTTTTCTTTTACATCTCTCTTTCCTCATTCTTAGATCCACGGAGCTGCTCTCAGCCTCGACTACCCCGTCTTCCCCCTCTGTACTAGGTCCATAGAAATGTCTTAAATGACCTTCTCCAGAAGTCTTCACCAAGGCTTACTTTAGGTCTTTCAGCAAAAGAGTCCCTCTGAAAGAGTTCAATGTACATAAACTTGCACTTTTCGTGTTGCCCTGTTCTACTTGACCACTGGCTGGAAAAATCACCACCCCTAAGCTAGACACCTCCTTACCAGTTTTTCACAAAATATGTGAACAAGGCCTCTGGCCTTGAGCTGGGGCTTCACCGAGATGGCTACATTTCTAAGATAAAAATGTTAGCAACTGGGCTCCATGGTGACAGCTGGCAGGGAGAAAAAAAAGAGACAAAAAAGCTCTCCCCTTCCAAGGTGTCCTTGAAAAGTTAACTTGCCCAGAACAGAGGAAAAAAAAAACAGAAACAAAAACTAATTTTTGTGAATTTCTGCAGACTGTGAACTTCTGAGCCCCTTCCCTTACATGTTGGGTACAAACTCTAAAACTACCAAAACTTGGGTTTCAGGGGATTAATTGATTACAAAAGAAGCAATGCCCTCTAAATCCGGATGCAACCAAATAAGAATGTTTTCCTCACTTTGGTGCTATCTTAGGTGCATTTTCTTGTCCATCCATAAAACAGTATAATTCTATACACTTTAACATTATTTATGTTTTCATAAAATGGTCAATAGATGTGATTAATTATGTAATGATGTAGATGTTTTTCAGAGTGCTCTATCATGACGCAGGTTCATTTAAAGTTCAAATAGGGGGGCATACAACCCGGTTCCACCGGGAACCTGTATCCCTCACTCTAGCCATCCTATTAGGAATAATAATTGCTGAAGGCTCGGGCACAGGAAGAACTGCCCTAGTCCATGAGACACAACAAAGACACAATTAGAAGCAGAAATAGACCAAAGCTTAAAGACATTAAAAACCGACATCACAGCTTTACAGGAATTTTAACCTCTCTCTCTCTGAAGTTGTTTTATAGAGCAGGCGAGTGTTGGACCTCCTCTTCATGAGAGAAAGGTGCCTTTTTGCTTGCATTGAGGGAAGAATGTTGTTTTTATGCCGACAATACTGGAGTTGTAAAAGAATCAATGAGTAAATTAAGAAAACGACTTGAAGAGCGTCAAAGAGAGACAGAGGCCCCAGAAGGAAGGTTTGAGTCTTTGTTCACATAGTCAACCTGGTTAACTACGCTTTTATCTGCCAGGGCCGTTCCATTAATAATCCTCATATTATTGCTAACGGTAGGACCCTGTTTGCTCAACCGTGTAGTTTCCTTTCTAAACCAAATCGAACATGTTATTAAACCTAACCATACACTGTTCTCTCAATCTAATTTTACAGAAAAGTGGGGACAGAGTTGGTCTTAAAATACAGGAATATAGAGGATCTTCCACCTGCTGAGAAACTCAAGGGTCCATGCAGAAATGATCCCTGGAGAAGATGTAGGCAACTATGAAGGACCTGAGAGAGCAGAAGTCTTCCATGGCAAACAACCTGCTCAGGATGAAGGGATGTGTCTGAATCAGCCACTCTCTTCTTAATGTATAGAAGATGGACCAAAGCAGGCATGTGTTGAGCTGCTCCTGCATGCCTATGGTTGACATACCACTCTAACTGGTGAAAGTGTCACAGGAAGTAGGGGCAGCCTCCTTCTCATGGGAACCTTGGAAGCAACTGTTAGGACAAAGTTGTTGCCAAGGCATTGACCTCATTCAGTTGCTAAAGGAAGTGACCTCACCTAACTTCCTTGGTGATGGAACTCTCTGAACTTGGAATCCAGGAATCCAGGCACCAAGAGCCAGTCCCAGTCCCAGTCCCAGTGGTCAAACTTATTTTGATTTACCAAGGACAGACTCAGTCTTTCTTGGAACCTACTGACGTGAGGATGGCCAAATGCAAGTAAAGCTATGAATAGGGGCCTTTCCTGAGAAAGCAGGCAGTGGCTCACCGCTGGCTCCTGACAACTTCACAGAGTTGGCCAAGGAGACCAGATTTGAGACAGAACAGGCCATTTCCAGAGAACATAGTATGGCCAACCAGTCAGAGGACACTCCGGATAGTCACAGACCTACATGGGGGAAGGAGGTGCCTTTGTGGTGTGGGTGAGGGTTTGTGGTTTTGTCTCATGTTCTGAGAATAGGTATGAAAGGCGATTTGTTTTGTTTGGAGTGAACTGTTTCTAGTAAGTCGTTTGACAAGGTGAGTGTTTCTATGTCTATGTATCCCACTATGTCCGTGGTTGTAGACATTAGAAAAGAGAATGCATCAATGAATATGTCCTATCTAGTAGAAAGCTTCCCAGCATTCATCCTGTCCTATTTATGAATGGACTGCAGCTTGCCTTATTGATGTGAAACACCTGCTATCTACCTAAGTTCCTGTTTTCTTCCTGAATTCTCGCCACTCTCCAGAATAGGCTCATGGTTTTGTGTTTAAGATATGTACAACCTTGAAGCTCTGTGACATGACCATGTACTGAATAGCTGAAGGGAATGCCGAGCATCTAAGAAAACTCAGATATCAGTTTGACCAAGAAAGTCTCAGTGAAGAAACCCTGCTTGGGGCCTTTTGTTTACCAATTCTTCTCTTGCCCTGAATGTCAGGAAGGTCTTTTCCTCAGTCCACCACTTTGTGAAGCCTGAAGAAAACAGTTTTCAAATGGAAATGAATGGGCATTACCTGTGGCTCTTTGCTTAATTGCTTTGGAAAGGATGTGTCTGAATCAGCCTATTTGCCTTGTGTGAGGGTGTGGCTTAGATTCTCAGCTCCTGATGGATCTAAAGAAAGATCCCATGTGTACATCCAAAACCAAAATGGCCAAAAGAGCAGTCCTTGTGGATGAAGTCTCTCGCCTCTTCTGTAACTTTCCTGACCTCCATCAAGCCAGAATAGGGATCCTTTGGGTCAAATGAGTTCTTCAAAGCCCTGCAGAGGCTAGCCCATAGTTTCTTGGGTTTTCTCAAGACTCCAATTCACATAAGGAATCCAAACTCCACAGTCAGTTGGCCTCAAATTGAAAAAGCAAAGCAGTATTAATGGGAGGCCTATTTGATCTCTCCTGGTTCACAAGAAGGGTGTCCAGGCCACCCTGACTTTAGGCAAATTAGGTGCAAGAGAGCTTATTTTGGACACGGTCTTTGGCTGTGCCTCTCATGGAAAACTTTTGCCAGAGGTCATTATGAGTGTCTATATGGAAAAAGATGAGCGCCACATTGGAGTGTTTTGTTTTAAATTGTGGTCATTTGGGTGGCGGTTGGAAGAGATGACTTGGTCCACATGTTCTTGAACTCTGGTGTGATTCCCTTAGAAACTGAGTTCTCAAACTGACCTCAGAAAAGTATTGCAATGAATAGTGATGAGATTTTATGAAGCCAGGCATGAGTGTCGCCCTTGGAAACTACGTTCTAGGCCCAGGATGGCTTTCCACAGAGCAATAGGCCTCTCAGCCAGGATACCACATGATTTTATTCTGAAAGATTTGGCACTCATAGTTGAGAGTCAAAACTCATATGGACCTCACATTGTAGACCTCAATGGGCATAATATCATGTGATCTTTTGGCCACTCTTTGGGAAGCCTTACCTTTGAGTGTTCTCCAGAACTTTCATTGAAATGAGCTTCCTAACCATTTAATGGTTCCTGAAAGAATTGAAACTCACAGTGCCTCCAACTTCATCCTTGAAAAATGGCTAGAAAAATACCATAAAATTTTTGAAATTCCCATCACCAGGTGGCACTGGAGAACCTTTGGATGTCCTGTTACTGATCATGAATATACCAGACAGTGCCTTGATTGACTGGGTTTCATGTAAATGGTGTAGAACAGAGATGCCAGTAAGTTGGACTCTGTTGAGTAGTTGTACTAGAGCAGTGGAGGGCAGGTATGTGATAAAACATCTGTGGTGGGGCCATGTGGATCGTCCATTGGCTTCAAAATGGCTTGTGACTGACATGGTGCAGCCAACAGAACCTTCCATGTAAAGGCAACTTGTTATATGGAGAGTTTTCAGGACATTGTTCAGAATCAGGTTGCTATGGACAAGGGGGCAAGCTATGTGGGATAGAATCCTGGTTCTTGTATCCTCCTGCAGAACCTCACCCACCACACATGAAAGAACTCCCTCTTGCACTGAGACCCAATTGAACTCCTTGTATTTTGTGAAGCAAATACCAAACTCCCAGTGCAGCAGGAAGAAACAAAACGAAAATGGAGGATGACCATATGGCTTCAAAGTGCACATGGAAAGACATTTAGCCCCCAGTGGCCACAGTTTACCTAAAACGAGAATTTAGCACTGCTGCCTCATGTTCATTGGGAAATAAGAAAGCATGTCCTCCAGGTCTCATAGATGCAGACGAAGCATTTATGGTCTCACTAGAAAGGAAGCTAAAGCTCCTGACAACAACATATTTTTCAAGTGCCCAACCTCACAGGCAGTTTCTCAAGAAGTGTCTATGCCAGCAGACCTCCATGTTTGTGGAGGGTTTACCCTGTCCCTTACCTTTGGAAACTCCTCTGCCACTTCCAAGGTGTGGGCTCCTGAGCATATTCCATTCCAGATATTTGTTCACAGATTTTCTAAATCTTCTCCTCTAATTGTGTCTTACTTGGGGCGAAGGTATTGTCAAGGCATTGTTCTGGATTAGAGTGGGAAGATTTTTGTGTAGCACATATTTACATACACATTGGATTCATTTTTCAATTTTCCATTTGAAATACTGAATCCTTGACACTAACCTATACCCTACTAGATTCTGACAACTAATTCTAATATAATGGAGAAAAATAACCCAAAGAGAATAGAAATACTAGCACTTCAGAGGAGCCATGGTGTATAGTTGGTCTTCCCTTTTGCATGATATAGGGTAGGAGTTATAAATCTTGTCAATTTTTTGTTGAAAGAGTTCTGCATGTGTTTTTAAAGTTAACACATATGTGAATTCCTGTCTCCCTTTTTCTGTAGCCAATTCAGCACATGTATTTTTATATGAACATATAGAATCCTACCTGGTATCACACCTATATTCTTGAGAGGTGGCTAACTTGGCAGAGACAAAGTGTGAGAAGAAATCACTCCTCCTAAATGCTTTTGGAACTTATAATTCAAATTATGAGTGAGCTTCTTATTTGAAAAACATTATACATAAATCCATGTTCAGTAAAATTAATATTTTTGGATCTGTGGATGATATATATTTCTCGATGAATTTTAATTGGCATATATATTGCTACTTTTTAATGTCTCTGTGTGTGTTTTGTATATATATATATATATATATATATATATATATATATATATATATACTCTCTAGATTTTTCAAAATATGAAATATTTGTGTCTTATTATACACTCCCTAAATTCATTCTTGTTCATGTATGTGGTTTTATATTCAAATTTTCATAAGATTATTTTCAGAAATATTCATCCACCTGAAATACATATTTGTTTTATAGTATTGAAAACTCACTTCAGTAAATGGTGCAAACAAATCCTTATATTTTTACAGTAACTGACCCACTTTAACATCAATGCAAGTAGATTCCTATGGGACATGATGTGTATTTTGACGTTCATTTTTATACAACACTGGTACATTACTATTTCTTCAGTTTTTGTACATCATAGAATATACATTTCATCCACAACTTCATAAATTTAAAGAAATTTGTAACACATTCTATCAATTCCTGCTTCAGAACATATGTATTCCTCTTTGTTTTTGACTGGTCATTTCATGAGACTTCTTTCCAAACACATTATTTTCGATTTCCATAATCAATTTTGAAGCAAAATTCACACACTCTTTATGATGAACCACACCCGTAATATTTCCATTGGATGTATAAATGGTTGGAATGAATGTATGTATATCAACATATGATTCCCTGTGTATATTCAGATATCAATTTATTCCAATTTCTAAAGTTCGAACCAGTTATATTATTTATTCGCACTATGGTCTATTCATGCATTATCTCTATATTCATACACACATGGTACACCTATATGTACCCCCAATACTAATTTATACCTCTTCAAAATATTGCTCCATGAAATGGTGGTAGAAATACTCATGTCACCTGATCTACATATACATTTTATCACAGTAATATTCTGGCCACAAAATGCAAAGTCACACTTACGATTGTACAAAAGCCTAAATGGAATGTGAGTATGGATTATGAAAATCACCCATGTCCAGGTTGCCTAATGCTCTCAAATGTCAATCCTATTGGTGACTACATATTTGTTTCTTCCTAAGATTATATATTCAATCTCAAGCCTGTTGAAAATATCTATTGCTATCACTCATTTTATACTTTGCCTGATTTCCTTATGTCTCTATTGATATTGGCTTTCCTACATATTTTCCCCAGTTCATCATTGTGACTGACTCTTCACATGTGCTGACATTTACATTTTTTTGTGTACCTGAAACCCTATTGCTAAAGAACTTTTTGTCCAAATCCTATACTCACACGTTTTTCTAATCTTACCAACTATCTTCGTAATCTTACCAACTCTCCCTTTTTGAATGGATGTTCTCCTCAACATTCAATCATCTAAGGTACAAGATCCTATGCCATTGTGTATAGATTTATCTGAGACATCTGGGCAGAACATAATTCAAAGCTAACTATTCCAATCAAGGACCCAATGACCTTCTGGGCTTTAAATCTTACTGAGATTTCTGTTTTCATACATATATTTCACCTCTATAATCTTATAAATATCACAGGTTCCCAATACCATTATTCATCCAGCAGAATGATCCTAACCCAAATCAAAAATGTTATTAACCCTAACCATACACGATTCCCTCAGTCTACCTTTATAGAAGAGCAGGGACAGAGTTGGTCTTACAATACAGGAATGTAGAAGATATTCAACCTGCAGAGAACCTCAAAGGTCCACGCAGAAATGATCCCTGGAGAAGATATAGGCAGCTATGAAGGACCTGAGAGAGCTAAAGTCATCTTCCGTGACAAACAACCAGGTAAGGATGAAGGGATGTGTCTGAAGCAGTCTCTCTCTTCTTAATCTAGAGAAGATGGACCAAACCAGGCCTGTGTGGAGAGCTGTTCCCGGGTGCCTATGGTTGATATTCCATTTTAACTTGTAAAAGTGTCATAGGAAGCAGGGGCATGCTCCATTTCATGGACCCTTGGATGCAACTGTTAGGACAAAGTGGTTGCCAAGGCAGTGACCTCATTCAGTTCTAGAGAAAGTGACCTACGTCACTTTCTTGTTGATGTACCACTCTGAACTTTGGATCCAGGGAGACAGGCACCCTGAGGCAGGCCCAGTCCCAGTCCCAGTGGTCTCACATGTTTGGATTAACCAAGGACAGAGTCAGTCTTTCTTGGCAAATACTGAATTGAAGAGGGACAAATGCCAGGAAAGCTCTGAAGAGGGGCTTTTTTTTTTTTTTTTTTGATAAAGCAGGCAGTGGCTCACCGCTGGCTCCTGACAACATCACAGTGTTGGCCAAGGAGACCAGATCTGACATACAACAGCCCATTTCAGGGGAACATAGTATGGCCCACCAGTCAGAGGATGCTCTGGATAGTCACAGACCTACTTGGGGAAAGAAGGTGCCTTTGTGGGTGTGTTTGTGTGTTAGTGATTTTGTCTCATGTTTTAAGAATATGTAGGAAAGTCGGTTTGTTTAATTTGGAGTGGCCTGTTTCTAGTAAGTCCTTTGAGAAGGTGAGTGTTTCTGTGTATCCCACTGTGTCCGTGGTTGTAGACAATAGAAAAGAGAATGCATCAAAGGATGTGTCCTGTCTAGTAGAAATCTTTGCAGCATTCATCTTGTCCAATTTATGAAGGGACTGCAGCTTACCTTATAGATGGGCAACACCTACTACCTTTCTACATTCCTGATTTCTTCCTGAATTCTGGCCACTCTCCCATAGGCTCATGGTTTTGTGTTCAAGATATGTATCTCCTCCACAATCTGGGACATGGCCATGTACTGGATAGCTGAAGGGAATGGTGAGTATCTCAGAAAACTCAGATATCAGTGTGACCAGGAAAGTCTCAGTGGAGAAACTCTGCTTTGGGAATTTGCTTTCCTATTGTTCTGTTGCCCTGAATGTAAGGAAGGTCTTTGCCTAAGGCCACACCTTGTGAAAGCCTGAAAAAATCAGTTTTCAAATGGAAATAAATGGGCATCACCTGAGGATCTTTGCTAAATTGCTTTGCAAAGGGATATGTCTGAATCCGCCTCTTAGTGCAGTGTGAGTCCATGGCTCAGATTCTCAGCACCTGATGGATCTAAAGAAAGATCCCATGTGTGCATCCAATTCCAAAATGGCCAAAAGAGCAATCATTGTTGATGAAGTCTCTTGCTTTCCTCTGTAAGGTTCCTGATCTCCATCAAGTCAGAAGAGGGATCCTTTGGGTCAACTGAGTTCTTCAAGCCCTGCAGAGGCTAGCCCATAGGTGCTTGGGTTTTCTCATGACTCCAAATCACATAAAGAAACTATACCTGACAGTCAGTATGCCTCAAATTGGAGAAGCGGAACAGTATTAGTGGCAGGCATCTTTGATCAGCCCTGGTTCACAGGAACGGTGTCCAGAAACATTGACTTTAGACAAATGAAGGGCAAGGGAGCTTATTTTGACATTGTCTTGTGCTGTGTGCCTCATGGAAACTTCCAGCCAAGGTTATGATTAGTGTCTATATGAAAGAAGATGAGGGGCATGTGTGAGTGTTTTGGTTTTAATTCTGGTCATTTGTGTGGCGGTTGGAAGAGATGACTGGGTCACCAGGGATTGAACTCTGGTGTGTTTCCCCTTAGAGACTGAGTTCTGAAACTGACCTCAGAGAAGTATTGCCATGAATTGTGTTGGGATTTTAGGAGGCCACGCATGAGAGTCGCCCTTGGAACCTGAGATCTAGGACCAGGGTGGCTTTCCACAAAGAACTGGGAATCTCAGCCTGGATATCACATGATTTTATTCTGAAAGACGTTGCAGCCATAGTAGAGAGTCAAAACACATAGGACCTCACATTGTAGACCTCAATGGTCCTGGCTTCAAGTGACCTTTTGTCCACTTTTTGGAAAGCCTTGCCTGTGAGAGTTCTCCAGAATTTTCTTTGAATTGAGCTTTCTCAACATTTAATGGTTTCTGAATAACTGAAATTCACAGTGCATCCAATGTCATCCTTGAAAAATGGCTAGATAAATACCATGAAATTTTTGAAATTCCCATGACCCAGTGGCAATCAAGAAACATTGGATCTCCTATTGCTTATCATGAGTGTACCAGAGAGTGTCTTGATTGACAGGGTTTTCTGAAAATTGTTTAGAACAGACATGCCAGTAATTTGTAGCCTGCTGAGTAGTGGGCGTAGAGCAGTGGTGGGCAGGTGTGTGATAAAGTATCATGGTGGGTCCATGTGGATCTGCCATTTACTTCCAAATGGCTTGTGACAGACATAGTGCAGACTTCAGACCCTTATATGTAATGGCATCTTGTTATATGGCGAGGTTTCAGGGCAATGTTCAGAATCAGGTTGCTATGAACAAGGGGGCAATCTTTGAGAGATAGAAACCTGGTTTGTGCATTTTCTTGCAGACCATAACCCACCACACGTGACAGAACTCTCTCCAGCACTGTTTCCCAGTTGAAATCCTTGTATTTCGTGAAGCATGTACCAAACTCCAAGTGCAGCAGCAAGAAACACCACGAAAATTGGAGGATGACCAAATGGTTTCACAGTCCACACGGGGAGAAAATAAACCCCCAGGGGCCACAGTTTATCTACAAAGAGAGAATTCAGCACTGCTGCCTCGTGTTCATTGGAAAATAAGAAACTTTGTCCTCCAGGTCACATAGATGCAGACCCAGCTTTGAGGGTATCACTACAAAGGAAGCTTAATTCCTGACAAAAACCTATATATCAGTGCCCAACCTCTGTGGCAGTTTCTCAAAAAGATTTAGGCATGCAGAGCTCCGTGCTTGTGGAGTGTGTACCCTGTCCTTACTTTTGAAAACTCCTATACCACCTCCAAGTTTGTGCACTCCTGAGCATTTTCCATTACAGAAATGTAATCACAGATTTTGCAACTTTTCTTCTCTAATTGTGTCTTACTTGGGGCGAAGATAATTTCAAGGCATTGTTCTGGATGAGAGTCGGAAGATTTGTTTTAGCACATATTTGCATACACATTGGATTAATTTTCCTATTTTTCCATTCGCAATTCTGAATCCCTGACACTAACCCATTTTCTAATAGACTCCGACTACTAATCCTAATATGATGGAGAAAAATAACCCAAACAGTACGTAAATACATGCAGTTCAGGGTTGGACTTGCCTTTTGCATGATAAAGGGTAGGTATTATGAATCTA
The DNA here is from genome assembly GCF_048772815.1 of Callospermophilus lateralis. NCBI lineage: Eukaryota > Metazoa > Chordata > Mammalia > Rodentia > Sciuridae > Callospermophilus > Callospermophilus lateralis. The sequence continues at coordinate 163,770 of NW_027513502.1, read as the reverse complement.
GTCAATTTTTAATTGAAATAGTTCTCCATGTGTTTTTAAAGTTAACAAATATGTGAATTACTGTCTCTCATTTTCTGGAGCCTATTCAGCACATGTATTTTTATATGCACAAATAGAATCCTACATGGTATCAAACGTACATTCTTTTGAGTTACATGACTTGGCAGATACAAATTGTGAGAAGTGATCACTCGTCCTAAACGCTGTTAGAACTGAAAATTCAACCTATGGGTGAGCTTCCCAGTGGAACAACATTATACATAAACCCATGTTCAGTAAAATGAATGTTTTTGAATCTTTATGATATATATTTCATGATGAATTTCGATTGGCATATATATTGCTACTTTTTAATTTCTGTGTTTGTGTGTGTGTGTGTGTGTGTGTGTCAATATATGTGTATATATCTATCTATCTATCTATCTATCTATATATATATATATATATATATATATATATATATACTGTCCAGATTTTTAAAAATATGAAAAATATGTGTCTTATATACACTCCCTAAATTCATTCATGTTCATGGATGTGGATTAATAATCAACTTTTCACAAGATTATTCTTAGAAATACTCATACACATGAAATACATAGTTGTTTCCTAGTACTGAGAACTAACTTCAGTGAAAGGTGCATACAAATTCTAATATGTCTGCATTAACTGACCCAGTTTAACATCAATGCATGTTGGTTCCTATGGGACATGATGTGTATTTTGACGTTAATTTTTATTCCACACTTGTACATTACTATTTCTTCAGTTTATGCACATCATAGGATATATATTTCATTCACTAGTTAGCAAATTTATAGGCATTTGTTTCACTTTTAGTCACTTCCTGCTCCAGAACACATGTATTTCTCTATGTTTCTTGACTGGTCTATTCATGAGACTTTTTTTTCCAAATATATTGTTTTCGATTTCCATATCAATTTTGAAGAAAAACTCACACACCCTTCATGATTAACCATAACCATAAGATAATCATTAGATATATAACTGGTTGGAATTAATGATTGTATATCAAAATAACATTTCTTATATATTTTCAGATATCCATTCAATCCATTATTTAAAGTGGATCCAGTTATATTATTTATTCACAGTATGGTCTATTCATGCATTATGTCTATATTAATAGAAGCAGGGTACACCTATTTCTACCACCATACTAATTTATAAATCTTCAAAATATTGCTCTCAGAAATGGTGGAAGAAATACTCATGTCACCTGATCTACATACACATTTTATCACAGAAATATTCCGGACACAAAAAGCAAAGATCACACTTACAATTTTACCAAAGCCTAAATGGAAAGATAGCATGCATTACTAAAAACATCCATGTGCAGGTTGCCTAATGCTCTCAAATATCAATCCTATTGGTGACTACATATTTGTTTCTTCCTAAGATTATATATTCAACTTCAAACCTGTTGAAAATGTCTAACCCTATCACACACTTTATACTTTGCTTGATTTCCTAATATCTCTATTGATATCTGCTTTCCTACATGTTTTCCCCAGTTCATCATTGTGACTGACTCTTCACATGTGCTGACATTTACATACACTCTCTACCCGAAACCCTATTGCTGAAGAACTTTTGGTCCAAATCCTATACTCACTCTTCTTTCTAAACCTACCAACTTCCTTCCTAATCCTACCGAATATCGGTTTTTGACTGCATGTTCTCTTCAGCATTCAATCATCCAAGGTACAAGGTCCGATGTATATTGATTTATCTGAGACATCTGTGCAGCACATTACTCAAAGTTAGGTATCCCACTCAAGTCCCCAATGCCCTTCTGGGCTTCAAATCTTACCTAGATTTCTGCTTTCATACTTATATTTCACATGTATACTCTTGTAAATATCACAGGTTGCCAATACCATTATTCATCCTGCAGAATGATTCGTAACCCAAATCGAACATGTTATTAACCCTAACCATACACTGTTCCCTCAATATAACTAACTTAAGAGCAGCGACAGAGTGGGTCTTACAATATAGGAATGTAGAAGATCTTCCACCTGCTGAGAACCTCAAAGATCCATGAAGAAATGATCCTTGGAGAATATGTAGGCAGCTATGTAGGACCTGAGAGAGCAATAGTCATCTTCCATGGCAAACAACAAGGTCAGGATGAATTGATGTGTCTGAGTCAGCCTCTCTCTTCTTAATGTAGAGAAGATGGACCAAACCAGGCCTCTGTGGAGAGCTGTTCCAGGGTGCCTATGGTTGATATATCATTCTAACTTCTGAATGTGTCACAGGATGTTGGGGCAGCCTCTATCTCATGGGAACCTTGGAAGCAACTGTTAGGACAAAGTGGTTACCAAGGCAGTGACCATATTCAGTTCCTGAAAGAAGTGACCTCACTTCACTTCCTTGGTGATGGAATTCTCTGAACTTGGGATCCAGGAAGCCAGGCACCAAGAGCCAGTCCCACTCCAGACCCAGTGGGCTAACTTGTTTGCTTTTCCCAAAGACATAGTCAGTCTTTCTTGGTACCTGCTGATATGAGGATGGCCAAATGCCAGCAGAGCTCTGAAGAGGGGCCTTTCCTGAGAAAGCAGGTAGTGGCTCACCGCTGGCTCCTTACAACTTCACAGAGTTGGACAAGGAGACCAGATGTGAAACAGGATAGGCCATTTTGGGGGAATATAATATGGCCCACCAGTCAGAAGACACTCCGGATAGTCACAGACCTATTTAGGGGAAGAAAGTGCCTTTGCCATTGTAGGTGTGAGTTTGTGGTTTTTTCTCATGTTCTGAGAATAGGTAGGAAAGGTGGTTTGTTTGGTTTGGAGTGGACTGTTTCTAGTAAGTCGTTTGACATTGTGAGTGTTTCTATGTCTGTGTATTCCACTGTATCCATGGTTGTAGACATTAGAAAACAGAATGCATCAATGGATGTGTTGTCTCTAGTTGAAAGCTTCCGCGATTCATACTGCGCAATTGATGAATGGACTGCAGCTTGCCTTATGGATGGGCAACATCTATTATCTTCTAAAGTTCCACTTTTCTTCGTGAATTCTGTCCACTCTCCAGAATAGACTCATGGTTTTGTTTCCCAGATATGTAACACCACAAGGCTCTGTGACATGGCCATGTTCTGGATAGCTGAAGGGAATGAGAGCATCTCAGAAAACTCAGATATCAGTGTGACCAGTAAAGTCTCAGTGGAGAAACCATTCTTTGGGCCATTTGCTTAATTCTATTTCTATTACCCTGAATGTCAGAAAGGTCTTTGCCTCAGGCCACCCCTTTGTGTAGCCTGAAGAACACTGTTTTCATATGGAAATGAATGGACACCACCTGTGGCTCTTTGCTTAATTGCTTTGGAATGGGATGTGTCTGAATCAGCCTCTTGTCCTTGTATGAGGTTGTGGCTTAGATTCTCAGCACCTGATGGATTTAAAGAAAGATCCCATGTGCTTTCAAAACTAAAATGTCCAAAAGAGCAGTCATTGTGGATGAATATTTTTGCCTTCTTGTTTTAGGTTCCTGAACTCCATCAAGTGAGAATAGGGATCCTTTGGGTCAAATGAGTTCTTGAAATCCGTGCAGAGGCTACCCCATATGTGCTTGGGTTTTCTCATGACTCCAAATCACATAAAGAATTATACCCTACAGCCAGTAGGCTGAAATTGGAGAAGTGGAACACTTTAACAGCAGGAATATTTGATCACTCCTGGTTCACAGGAAGAGTGTCCAGGCCACCATGATTTTAGGCAAATAAGGGGCAAGTGAGCTTATTTTGGACACTACCTTGGGCTCATAGAAACCTCCAGCTAGAGGTAATGAGGAGTGTCTACATGGAAGAAGATGATGGGCCTGTGGGAGTGTTTTGATTTTAATTGTGGTAATTTTTGTGGCGGTTGGAAGGGATGACTGGATCCACCTGGGCTTGAACTCTGGTGTGATTCCCCTTAGAGTCTGCATTCTGGAATTGACCTCAGAGAAGTATTGCCATGAATTGTGTTGGGATTTTAGGAGGACACACATAAGACTCACTCTTGGAAACTGAGATCTATGCCCAGGGTGGCTTTCCACAGAGGCCTTGGAATCTCAGCCAGGATATCACATGATTTGATTATGAAAGACATGGCAGCCATAGATGAGAGTCAAAACATACATGGACCTTACATTGTAGACGTCAATTGGCCTGGCTTTATGTGACCATTTGGTAACTCTTTGAGAAGCCTTGACTTTGAGAGTTCTCCAGAGCTTTCATTGAAATGAACTTTCTCAACACTTAATGGTTCCTGAATGAATTGAGACGCACAGTGCCTCTAACTTCATTTTTGAAAAATTGCTAAATAAATACCATGAAATTTTTGAAATTCCCATGACCAGGTGGAACTGCAGAAAATTTGATGTCCTGTTGCTTATCATGTGTATACCAGACAGTGCCTTGTTTGACTGGGTTTCATGAAAATGATGTAGAACACGAGATGCCAGTAATTTGGAGCCTTCTGAGTAGTGCGCCTAGAACAGTGGTGGGAAGGAGTGTGATAAAACATCATGGAGGGGCTATGTGGATCTGCCATTGGCTTCCAAATGGCTTGTGACTGATATAGTGCAGACATGAGACCCTTATATGTAAAGGCATCCTGTTATATCGAGAGTTTTAAGGGCAATGTTCAGAATAAGGTTGCTATGGTTATTGGGGAAAGCTCTGTGCGATAGAAGCCTGGTTGGTGCATTCTCCTGCAGACCCTGACCCACCACAAGTGACAGAACTCCCTCCAGCACTGTATCCCAGATGAACTTCTTATATTTTGTGAAGCAAATACCAAATTCCCAGTGCAGCAGCAAAAAACACCATGAAAAGTGGAGGATGACCAAATGTCTTCACAGTCCCCACTGGGAGACACTTAGCCTCCAGTGGCCACAGTTTACCTACAAAGAGAGAATTGAGCACTGCTGCCTCATGTTCATTGGAATATAAGAAACCATCTCTTCCCGGTAACATAGATGCAGACCCAGCTTTGATGGTCTCACTACAAAGGAAGCTAAAGCTCATGACAGCAACATATATTTCAGGATCCCAACCTCAGAGGCCATTTCCCAAGAATTCTTAGGCCAGCAGAGCTCCTTGTTTGTGGAGTGTTTACCCTTTCCTGTACTTTTGGAAACTCCTCTACCACCTCCAAGGTTGTGAACTCCCGAGCATATTCCATTCCATATATGTATTCCTAGATTTTTACACTTTTCTACTCTAATTGTGTCTTACTTGGGGCAAAGGTATTGTCAAGGCATTGCTCTGGATGTGAGTGGGAAGATTTTTGTGTAGCACATATTTACATACACATTGGATTCATTTTCCAATTTTCCATTTGAAATACTTAACCCCTGACACTAACCCGTACCCTACTAGTCTCTGACTAATAATCCTAAAATGATGGTGAAAAATAACCCAAAAAGAATAGAAATACAAGCAGTTCAGAGGAGGCATGGTGTATAGTTGGAATTGCCTTTTGCATTATATAATGTAGGAGTTTTAAATCTAGTCAATTTTTTTGTTGAAATAGTTCTACATGTGTTTTTAAAATTAACAAATATGTGAATCCCTCTCTCCCTTTCTCTGTAGCCTATTCAGCACATGTATTTTTATATGCACATATAGAATCCTATCTGATATCACTTGTACACACATGTGAGGTGGCTGAATTGGCAGATGCAAATTGTGAGAAGAGATCACTCCTCCTAAACGCTGTTGGAACTGAAAATTCAACCTACGGGTGAGCTTCCTAGTTGAATAACATTATACATAAATCCATGTTCAGTAAAATGAATATTTTTCGATCTTTGGATTATATATATTTCATGATGAATTTCGATTGGCATATATATTGCTACTTTTTTTTTCTTTTATTGATTGCTCAAAACATTACAAAGCTCTTGACATATCATATTTCATACATTAAATTCAAGTGGGTTTTGAACTCCAATTTTTACTCCAAATACAGAATGCAGAATCACATCAGTTACACATCCATATTTTTACATAATGTCTTATTAGTTACTGTTGTATTCTGCTACCTTTCCTATGCTCTACTATCCCCCCTCCCTTCTCTTCCCATCTTCTCTCTCTACCCTACCTACTGTCATTCATTTCTCTTATTGTTTATTTTCCCATTACACTCACAACCTCTTATATGTAATTTTTTTGTAACAATAAGGGTCTCCCTCCATTACCATGGAATTTCTCTTTTCTCTCCCTTTCCCTGCCACCTCATGTCTCTGCTTAATGTTAATCTTTTCTTCATGCTCTTCCTCTCTGCTCTGTTCTTAGTTGCTCTCTGTATATCAAATAAGTCATTTGGTATTTGTTTTTTTGGGATTGGCTAGCTTCACTAAGCATTATCTGCTCTAGGGCCATGCATTTCCCTGCAAATTCCATGAATTTGTCATTTTTTAGTGCTGCGTAATCCTCCATAGTATATAAAAAAAAAAACATTTTTTTTTTTTATCCATTCATCTATTGAAGGGAATCTGGGTTGGTTCCACAGTGTAGCAATTGTGAATTGTGCTGCTATGAACATCGATGTGGCAGTATCCCTGTAGTACGCTCTTTTAAGGTCTTCAGGGAATAGTCCGAGAAGGGCAATAGCTGGTTCAAATGGAGCTTCCATTCCCGGCTTTCCCAGGAATCTCCATACTGCTTTCCAAATTGGCTGCACCAGTTTCAGTCCCATCAGCAATGTACAAGAGTACCCTTTTCCCCACATCGTCGCCAGCACTTGTTGTTTTTTGACTTCATAATGGCTACCAATCTCACTGGATTGAGATGGTATTTTAGGGTGGTTTTGATTTGCGTTTCTCTGACTGCAAGAAATGGAGAGCATTTTTTCATGTACTTATTGATTGATTCTATGTCCTCCTCTGAGAAGTGTCTGTTCAGGTCCTTGGCCCATTGGGTTATTTGTTATCTTATTGTCTAATTATTTGAGTTCTTTGTATACTTTGCATACTCTGGATATTAGGGCTCCATCTGAAGGGTGAGGAGTAAAAATTTGTTCCCATGATCTAGGCTCCATATTTACCTCTCTTATTGTTTCTCTTTCTGAGAAAAAAAATTTTCAGTTTAAGTAACTCCCATTTGTTGATTCTTGTTATTAACTCTTGTGCTATGGGTGTCCTATTAAGGAATTTGGAGCCTGACCATACAATATGTAGATCGGAACCAACTTTTTCTTCTATCAAATGCAGAGTCTCTGATTTGAATCTAGCTCCTTGATCCACTTTGAGTTAACTTTTGTGCATGGCGAGAGAAAGGGATTCAGTTTCATTTTGTTGCATGTGGATTTCCAGTTTTCCCAACACGATTGGTTGAAGATGGTATCCTTCCTCATTTGCATGCTTATAGCTCCTTTATCAAATATAAGATAGTTGTAGCTTTTTGGATTAGTCTCTGTGTCCTCCATTCTGTACCATTGGTCCACCCGCCTGTTTTGGTACCAGTACCATGCTGTTTTTGTTATTATTGCTCTGTAATATAGTTTGAAATCTGGTATCGCTATACCGCCTGATTCACACTTCCTGGTTAGAATTGCTTTTGCTATTCTGGGTCGTTTATTTTTCCATATGAATTTCATGATTGGTTTATTTATTTCTACAAAAAATTCCTTTGGGATTTAGATTGGCATTTTATTAAACCTATGGAGAACTTTTTAGTAATATCGCCATTTTGATGATGTTCATTCTGCCTATCCATGAACAGGGTATATTTTTCCATCCTCTAAGATCTTATTCTACTTCTCTTTTTAGGGTTCTGTAGTTTGCATTGTATAAATCTTTCACCTCTTTTGTTAGGTTGATTCCCAAATATTTAATTTTTTATGAGGATATTGTGAATGCAATGTTTTTCCTCATTTTCTTTTCAGAAGTTTTGTCGCTGATATACAGAAATGCCTTTGATTTATGCATGTTGATTTCATTTCCTGCCACATTGCTGAATTCATTTATTAGTTCTAGTAGTTTTTTCTGTAGACCCTTTTGGGTCTTCTATGTATAGAATCATGTCATCTTCAAATAGTGATAATTTAAGTTCTTTTTTTCCTATTTTTATGCCTTTAATGTCTTTCATCTGTCTAATTGCTCTGGCCAGTTTTTCGAGAACTATATTGAATAGAAGTGGTGATAGAGGACATTCCTGTCTTGTTCCAGATTTTAGAGGGAATGCCTTCATTTTTCTCCATTCAGAATGATGCTAGCCTGAGGCTTAACATAGATAGCTTTTACAATGTCGAGGTATGTTCCTGTTATCCCTAGTTTTTCTAATGTTTTGAACATAAAGGAATGCTCTACTTTGTCTAATGGTTTTTCTGCATCTATCAAGATGATCTTATGGTTCTTATTTTTAAGTCTAGTGATGTTGTGAATAACATTTATTGATTTCCATATATTGAACGCTCCTTGCATCCCAGGGATGAATCCTAGTTGATCATGGTGCACAATTTTTTTGATGTGCCTTTGTATCCAAACCACCAGAATTTTAATGAAAATTTTTGCATCTAGGTTCATCAGAGATATTGGTCTGTAGTTTTCTTTCATTGAGGTGTCTTTGTCTGGTTTCAGAATCAGGGTGATGTTGGCCTCATAGAATGAACTTGGCAGAGCTCCCTGTTTTTCTATTTCCTGAATAACTTGAAAAGTATTGGTATTAAATCTTCTTTAAAGGTTTTGTAAAACTCCGCTGTATACCCATCCGGTCCTGGGCTTTTCTTGGTTGGTAGTCTTTGATTGCTTCTTCTATTTCATCGATTGATATTGGTCTGTTTAAATTGTGTGTATCCTCCTGACTCCGTCTAGGCAAATCATATGACTTAACAAATGTATCGATGTCTTCACTATTTTCTATTTTATTGGAATATAGGTTTTCAAAATAATTTCTAATTGTCTTTCGTATTTATGTAGCTTCTGTTGTGATATTGCCTTTTTCATCCCGTATGTTAGTAATTTGAGTTCTCTCTCTTCTTCTCCTCGTTAGCATGGCTAAGGGTCTGTCCATCTTATTTATTTTTTCGAAGAACCAACTTTTAGTTTTGTTAATTTTTTAATAGTTTCTTTTGTTTCAATTTCGTGATTTACGCTCTGATTTTAATTATTTCTTGCCTTCTGCTACATTTGCTGTTGTTTTGCTCTTCCTTTTCTAGGGCTTTGAGATGAAGTGAGAGCTCATTTATTTGTTGTTTTTGTTTTTTTTTCTTTTTTTGAGGAATGACCTCCAGGCGATGAATTTGCCTCTTGAATCTTGTTTCATCGTGTCCCATTGAATCTGATATGTTGTGTCTGTATTTTCATTTATCTCTAAGAATTTTTTGATTTCCTCTTTTATGTCTTCTGTAACCCATTGATCATTCAGTAATATATTGTTCATTTTCCATGTGATGTAGGATTTTTCCTTCCTTCTTTTACCATTGGTTTCCAGTTTCATTCCATTGTGATCAGAAAAAAATTCATGGTATTATCTCCACCCCTTTATATTTACTGAGTGTTGCCCTACGGCATAATATATGGTCTATTTTTTAGAAGGATCCATGTGCTGGTGAGAAAAAAGTATATCCACTTGATGATGGTTGATATATTCTATATATGTCAGTTAAGTCTAGGGTATTGATTGTGATATTGAATTCTATATTTTTTTTATTCAACTTTTGTTTGGAGGATCTCTCCAATGGTGAGAGAGGTGAGTTGAAGTCTCCCATAATTATTGTGTTGTGGTCTATTTGATTCTTGAAATTGAGGAGAATTTGTTTTATAAATGTCGCAGCACCATTATTTTCTGCGTAAATATTGATAATTGTTATGTCTTGTTGGTGAATGGTTTCTTTTAACAGTATATAATGTCCTTCCTTATCCCTTTTGATTAAATTAGTCTTGAAGTCGATTTTATTCCGTATGAGGATGGCCACCCCTGCTTGCTTACAAGGACCATGTGCATGGAATAAATTTTCCCAACCTTTCACCTTCAGCCTGTGTATGTCTTTTCCATTCAGATGTGTCTCCTGGAAGCAACATATTGTTGGATTTGTTTTTTTAAATCCACGTTACAAGCCTATGTCACTTTATTGGAGAGTTTAAGCCATTAACGATTAGAGTTACTATTGATATATGGTTTGTATTGCCACCCGTCTTTGATTATTTATCTTTTTTTAAATATTTAGTTTGTTTATCCATGATTAGCTTTTCCCCCTCCCTCTGTCATTACTGAGGAAATTCCCACTGATGGTTTTTGTTGTTGATATTCATTTTTTCCTCATGTAGTGTTTTCCTTAAGATGCTTTGCAATGCTGGTTTTCTGGCTGCAAATTCTTTTAGCTTTTGTTTATCACAAAATATTTTTATTTAGTTGTCTTACCTGAAACTTAATTTTTCTGAATACAGATTTCTTGGTTGTCATCCATTGTTTTTAAGTGTTTGAAATACGTTGTTCCAGGATCTTCTCACTTTCAGCGTCTGTGATGAAAAATCTGTTCTTAAAATTTTTGGTTTACCCCTGATTGTAATCTGCCTCCTTTCTCTTGTAGCTTTTAATATTTTCTCTTTGTTTTGTATATTGGATATCTTCATAACAATGTTTCTTGGCATTGGTCTACTGTGATTTTTTTGTGCTCGGTGTCTTGTAAGCATCTACAATTTTTTTTATCCATTTCCATTTTTATTTCTGGAAAGTTTTCTGTAATTATTTCATTCAGCAGGTTACTCATTCCCTTGGTTTGAATCTCTGTACCTTACTCTATCCAGATGACTCATAAGTTTTTTTTTTTTTATGATATCCCATATCTCTTGGATGTTTTTCTCATGACTTTTTACCAGCATTTCTTTGTTGGCTAGACTTTTTTCAAGATGATATATTTTGTCTTCATTATCTGACATTCTGTCTTCTACTCGCTCCACTCTGTTAGTGATACTCTCAATTGAGTTTTTAATTTGGTTTATCATTTCCTTCATTTCTAGAATTATTGTTTGATTTTTTTATAATCTCTATCTCCTAATAAAGATGCTTAATTTCTTTTTATATCTGTTTATGTAATTCATTTTCAATGTGTTCTTTCACTGTTTGGTTTTGATGTCTCGTATCCTCTTTAAGGTTCCATTCCATTTGTCTAAGGTATTCCTTGAGTTCTTTATATGACCATTTTTCTGATGATTCCTTCTGAATATTTAGGCTGTACATTGTTGTTTGTACTCCTTTACTTCCTTGTTTTTTTATGCTGCTCATGTTACTTCTTGTTTTGTTTGACTGCTGAGTTACTGCTTACTCTTATAAATTTATTTGATGCTTGGGAGGAAAGATATTAGAAGGGAAGGGAAGAAGTCACTAAAGAGAATGAGAGTAGCCAGGTAGAATTCAAGGAAGGGGGGATAAGAAAATTGAAAAGAAATGAAAAGACAAAAGAAAAATAGAAAATAAATAAAGAAAAAAAAAATTTAAATAATAATTATAATTAAAAGATGAAAATTAAAATTTAAAATAATATTAATAATAATAATGATAAAATAAAAAAATAAAAACATTTAAAAAAGTTAAAGAACAACAACAACAAAAATGAAAATGAAAGAAATAGAAAAAATATAAATTAAAAAATAATAATAATAAATGCAGTCATAGAGTTCAATTAACTTCTCTTTCAGTAGGTGGAGCTGTGTGCACTGGGCCAAGCTTCTCCTCTGAATAAGTGGGAACCAATCACTGTGCAGCAGCTCTTCCTCCCAGACTTGGCGGATCTCCAATCCTGAGTGCCTAGGGCCTTCTCTTGTGCTTCCTCAAGCCATGCCTTGCTCACCTGTGACGCTCACCACAATAGTGGTTACAAGCCAGAACTCTACTCCTGGCAGCCCTGTTTTCATGAATGCCTGGGCACACTCTCCCTGTTTGCCTCCCTCAGACCCTAGTTTTGTAGAGCTTGGGGCTGCGGACCCCCAGCGAATTTTCTTGCCCTCTGGGAGCCATGCCCCCGGTACGTGGTGTAAGAGACCTCAATTGTCAGCACTTGTGGGATCAGGAGCCGGGAATTCCACGCGCTAGTCCCGAGCCAATCCTGATTCCCTAGGTCTGGCTATCGTGCTCACGGGAGAGCTGGGAGAGGCCCTTAAGGCTGAGCTGGGAGGGGCCCTTAAGGTTTCCCCGCTGTGTTGAGAGAGATGGCTAGGGGATTACACACCTGTCACGCTGGTTTTAATGAAGTTATCTCCTCTGCCCGTGAAGTCATTTCTATGCTATGGTGGTATCCCATGCAAATGGTGACCGTTTGTTCCCTTTGCAAGGTAACCAACGCAACGGGTGGGTCCTGACTGTCTCTCCCAAGCGCCGTTTCAATCCTGTGGCCACTGCTTTTGAAGGCTTGGTTGGCTTTTACCTCTGAAAGTTCAGAAGGGCCGAACAGTTATTTCAGTGGGATCTTAGTGCTGAGTCATGAGAACCAGGCAAACCGGAGGTTGAATGCAGCCCATCCAGGCTCGGTGTGTGTTCTGAGGGGCCCAGAATGTTCGCCCCAGATCCACATCAGGTCAACATTGCCTACTGATTCTGAGCAAACAGCATTTAGACAGTTTACGACTCCCTATGCCCGCTCAGCAGAAGAGGTCAGAGACTTGATTTTTCCATGCCTGCCTTCATGATGGATCTCCTGTATTGCTAATTTTTATATCTGTGCATGGGAGTGTGTATGTATGAGAGTGTATATATATATATATATATATATATATATATATATATATACACTCTCCAGATTTTTTAAAATATGAAATATATGTGTCTTATTATACACTCCCTAAATTCATTCATATTCATATATGTGTATTTATAATCAACTTTCCACAAGATTATTCTCAGAAATAATCATCCACCTGAAATACATATTTGTTTTCTAGTACTGAAAACTAAATTCAGTGAAAGGTGCAAACAAAACCTAATATTTCTACAGTTACTGAGCTAGTTTAACATCAATGCAAGTATATTCTTAGGGGACATGATGTGTATTTTGACTTTCATTTTTATTCAACACTGGTACATTACTACTCCTTCAGTTAATGCACATCATAGGATATATATTCGTTCACAAGTTAGAAAATTTATAGGCATTTGTTTCACGATCAATCACTTCCTGATTCAGAACACATGATTCTTCTATGTTTCTTGACTGGTCTTTTCATGAGACTTCTTTCCAAACACATTATTTTCGTTTAACATCATCACTTATAAAGCAAAACTCAAACACCCTTCATGATAAACCATAATCCTAATATTACCATTAGATATATAACTGGTTGGAATGAATGATTATGTATCAATATAAGATTTCTTATATATTTTCCGATTTCAATTCAATCCATTATTTAAAGTGGAACCAGTTACATTATTTATTCATATTATCGTCTATTCATGCATTATCTCTATATTCATAGACACAGGGTAAACCTCTTTGTACCCCTAATACTAATGTATATGTCTTCAAAATATTGCTCCCAGACATAGTGAAAGAAATACTCATGTTACCTGATCTACATATACATTTTACCACAGTAATATTCTGAACAAAAAAAAATGTAGAGGTCACACTTATGATTGTACCAAAGCCTAAAAGGAAAGTGAACATGGATAACTAATAATATCCGTGTCCAGGTTGCCTAATGCTCTCAAATGTAAATCCCATTGGTGACAACATATTTGTTTTTACCTATGATTATATATTCAAACTCAACCCTGTTGAAAATATCTAATCCTATCACTCATTTATACTTTGCCTGATTTCGTTATTTCGCTATTGATACTTGCTTTTCTACATAATTTCCCCAGTTCATTATTGTGAATGACTCTTCACATGTACTGACATTTACATTCACTCTCTAAACGAAACCCTATTGCTAAATAAGCTTTTTATTCCAAATCATATTCTCACTCTTCTTCCTAAACCTACCGACTATCTTTCTAATCCTACCGACTATCACTTTTTGACTGGATGTTCTCTTCTACATTCAATCATCCAAGGTACACGGTCCTATGCCATTGTATATTGATTTAACTAAGACAATTGTACAGAACGTAATTCAACACTATGTATCCCAATCAAGGGCCCAATGCCCTTCTGGGCTTCAAATCTTTCTTAGATTTCCGTTTTCATACATATATTTCACTTATATATTCTTATAAATATCGCAGGTACCCAATCCCTTTATTCATCCTGCAGAATGATTCCTAACCCAAATCGAACATATAATTAACCCTAACCATACACTAACTTTACCGAAGAGCAGGGACAGAGTTGGTATTAAAATACAGGAATGTAGGGTATCTTCACCTGCTGAGAACCTCAAATGTTCATTTAGAAATGATCCCTGGTGAAGATGAAGGCAGCTATGAAAGACCTCAGAAAGCAAAAGTCATCTTCCATGGCAATCATCCTGGTCGGGTTGAAGGGTTGTGTCTGAATCATTCTCTCTCTTCTTAATGTATACAAGATGGACCAAACCAGTTCTGTGTGGAGAGCTGTTCCGGGGTGCTTATGATTGATATGACATTCTAACTTGTGAAAGTGTTACAGGAAAACTGGGGCAGCCTCCACCTCATGGGACTTTTGGAAGCAACTGTTAGGGCAAAGTGGTTGTCAAGGCAGTGACATAATTCAGATCCTGAAGAAAGTGACCTCGCCTCACTTCGTTGGTGATAAAACTCTCTGAACTTGGGATCCAGGAAGCCAGGCACTCAGAGACAGTCCCTGTCCCAGTCCCAGTGGTCTCACATGTTTGGATTTACCAAGGACAGAGTCAGTCTTTCTTGGAACCTACAGATGTGAGGATGACGAAATGCCAGGAAACCTTTCAAGAGGGGCTTTTCCTGAGAAAGCAGGTAGTGTCTCACCACTGGCTCTTGACAACTTCACAGAGTTGGCCATGCAGACCAGAACTGAGACAGGAGAGGTCATTTTGGGGAAACATAGTATGGCCCACCAGTCAGAGGACACTCCGGAGAGTCACAGACCTACTTGGGGGAAGGAGGTGCCTTTTTGGGTGTGGGTGTGATTTTGTGGTTTTGGCTCATGTTCTCAGAATAGGTAGGAAAGGCAGTTTGTTTGGTTTAGAGTGGACTATTTTTAGTAAGTCCTTTGACAATGCGAGTGTCTGTGTATCCCACTGTGTTCATGATTGTAGACATTAGAAGAGAGAATGGATCAATGGATGTTTCCTGTCTACTAGAAAGCTTGCCAGCATTCATTGTGCCCAATATATGAGTGGACTCAGGCTTGCCTTATAGATGGGCAACACCTACTAGCTTCATAATTTCCTGTTTTCTCCTTCAATTCTGGCAACACTCCAGAATAGTATCATGGTTTTGTGTCCAAGATATGTACCACCTCCAATATCTGTGACATGGCCATGTACTAGATAGTTGAAGGGAATGGCTAGCATCTCAGAAATCTCATATATCAGTTGACCAGGAAAGTCTCAGTGGAGAAACCCTTCTTTGGTCCTTTTGCTTACCTATTGTTCTGTTGCCCTGAATGTCAGGAAGATCTTTGCCTCAAGCCACCACTTTGTGAAGCCTGAAGAAAACAGTTTTCAAATGCAAATGAATGGGCATCACGTGTGGATCCATGCTTAATTGCTTTGAAAAGGGATATGTCTGAATCAGTCTCTTGGCCCTGTGTGAGGCTGTGGCTTAGATTCTCAGCACCTGATGGATCTAAAGATAGATCCCATGCATGCATCCAAAACCAAAATGGCAAAAAGATCAGATATTGTTGATTAACTCTCTTGCCTTCCTCTGGTAGGTTCCTGAAATCCATCAAGTGAGAACAGGGATCCTTTGGGTCAAATAAGTTCTTCAAAACCCAGCAGAGGCTAGCCCATAGATGCTTGTTTTTTCTCATGACTCCAATTCACTTAAAGAATCTAAACCTCAAAGTCAGTAGTCCTCAAGTTGGAGAAGCCAAACAGTATTAAAGGAAGGCCTATTTGATCACTCCTGGTTTACAGGAAGGGTGTCCACGCCACCCTGACTTTAGGCAAATGAGGGGCAGGAAGCTTATTTTGGACACTGACGTGGGCTGCTCCACTCATGGAAACCTCCAGCCACAGGTTATGATGAGTGTCTATATGGAAGAAGATTTGGGCCATGTGGGAGTGTTTTGGTTTTAATTGTGCACATTTGAATGGTGGTTGGAAGAGATGACTGGGTCCACCTGGGCTTGCACTCTGGTGTGATTCCCCTTAGAGACTGAGTTCTGGTACTGATCTCAGAGATGTATTGCCATGAATTGTGTTGGGATTTTAGATGGCCATGCATGAGAGTTGCCCTTGGAAAGTGACATCTAGGCCCAAGTTGACTTTCCAAAGATCACAGGAAATCTCATCCAGGATATCACATGATTTTATTCTTAAAGACTTGGCAGCCATTTTTGAGAGTCAAAACACACATGGACCTCACATTGTAGACCTAAATGGGCCTGGCTTAATCTGACATTTTGGCCACTCTTTGGGAAGCCTTGCCTGTGAGAATTCTCCAGAGTTTTCATTGAAATGAGCTTAGTCACCATTTAATGGTTCCTGAATAAATTGAAACCCACAGTGCCTCCAACTTCTTTCTTGAAAATTGGCTAGATAAATACCATAAAAATTTTTGAAATTCCCATGACCAGGTGGCAGGAGAACATTTGGATGTCCTGTTGCTGATCATAAGTATGTAAGACAGTGCCCTGATTGACTTGGTTTTATGAAAATGGTGTAGAACAGAGATGCCAGTAAGTTGGATCCTGCTGAGTAGTTGTCCTAGAGCAGTGGTTGGCAGGTGGGTGATAAAACATCTGTGGTGGGCCATGTGGATCTGCCATTGGCTTGCAAATTGATTGTGACTGACATTTTGCAGCCAGTAGACTCTTATATGTAAAAGCATATTGTTATATGGAGAGGTTTCAGGGCAATGTTCAAAATCAGGTTGCTATGGTCAATGGGGCAAGCAATGTGGGATAGAAGCCTGGTTGGTGCATTCTCCTGTAGAACCCGACCCACCACAATTGACAGAACTCACTTCAGCACTGTGTCCCTGTTGAACTCTTTGTAATTCATGAAGCAAATTCCAAACTCCCAGTGCAGCAGCTAGAAACACCATGAATAGTGGAGGATGACCAAATGGATTTACAGTGCACACGGGGAGACACTTAGACCCCAGTGGCCACAAGTTACATACAAATAGAAAATTCAGCACTGCTGCCTCATGTTCATTGGAAAATAAGAAACAATGTCATCCATGTCACATAGATGAAGACCCAGCTTTGATGGTGTCACTCCAAATGAAGCTAATGCTCCTGACAACAGCATATATTTCATTGCCAAACCTTAGAGGCAGTTTCTCCAGATGTCAGGCTCGCAGAACTTCATGTTTGTGGAGTGTTTACCCTGTCCCTTACTTTTGGAACCTCTTCTACCACCTCCAAATTTGTGAACTCCTGAGCATTTTCCATTCCACATATGTATTCACAGATTTTCTAACTCCTCTCCTCTAATTGTGTCTTATGTGGGGCGAAGGTAATGTCAAGGCATTGTTCTGAATGAGAGTGGGAAGTTTTTTGTGTAGCACATATTTGCATACACATTGGATACATTTTCAAATTTTCCATTCGAAATACTGAATCCCTGACACTAACACATACCCTAATAGACTTTGACTTTTAATGCTAATATTATGGAGAAAAATAACCCAAACAGAATAGAAATACAAGAGGTTCACAGGAGGCATGGTGTATAGTTGGACTTGCCTTTCGTATGATAAATGGTAGGTGTTAAAAATCTAGCAAATTTTAATTGAAATAGTTCTCCATGTGTTTTAAAAGTTAACAAATATGTGAATAACTGTCTCCCTTTCTCTGTAGCCTATTCATCACATGTATTTTTATATGCACATATCGAATTCTACCTGGTATCACTCGTACATTTTGTGAGGTGGCTGGCTTGGCAGATACAAATTGTGAGAAGAGATCACTCCTACTTAATGCTGTTGGAACTGAAAATTCAACATACGGGTGAGCTTCTTAGTTGAACGACATAAATCCATGTTCATTAAAATGAATATTTTTGGATCTGTGGATGATATATATTTCATGGTGAATTTCGATTGGCATACATAATGCTACTTTTTAATGTCTCTGTGTGTATTTTTTTCACTCTGAAGATTTTTCAAAATATGAAGTATATTTTTCTTATTATACACTCCCTAAATTCATTCATATTCATGTATGTGGATTTATAATCAACTTTTCAAAAGATGATTCTCAGAAATATTCATCCACTTGAAATACTTATTTGTTTCCTAGTACTGAAAACTAACTTCAGGGGATCATATGATGACTGCGAAGGGAGTGCATCACCCCCATGTACTGCGTCACTGTGAGGGAGAATGACGAGTTAGAATGGCTAAAACCTATCTTGTTAGGAATTTCCAGCAAAATTGTGGTTCTCCAAAACCAAGTGTACATATTTCCATCTCAGGAGGATCAGCTACGGGGGCTCAAACGCGAGTGATTTGTCCTCACAGAAGGTCATGCGACTTATTCAGGAAATCGCTCCGTGGCTAGAGTCTGTGGCGCGTGCTGGGAAACGACGAGATAGCAAGGCAAATATACAGCGGTGCAGGTACTGTGGGCTCCTGCCAGGTATGCAATCACTGTGCTCAGTGCTGAATTCTGGGTTTGAGACGGGAAAGCATGCAGTCCAACTCGTTTTTCCACACCCGTCAGACCACCGAGGAACCCAACGGCCACCATCATGGAGAGGTGACTTCATCATCCTTGTTTTCGACTGATCGCAGCTTATTCAGCTATAGAACAGGTAATTTCAGGATGCCATTCACCTTTGTGTTGCAGACAAATTACTCAGGCTCAGTGCTAAAGAACCCGCAGAAACTGCGTCTTGGAGCCTGCTTCTATTAGAACATACAGCGAGCCCAGAGCGGCCGAATTCCGCCTCCAGGAACTGATCTGGCCCAGGGCTAAAGAACCGGCGGAAACTGCTTCTCGGTCCGGGTCTTGCTGAATATCAGTAAATATCAACCGAGCCTTCATAGGCAGTGGCAACAGGATTGAGACGGGGCTTGTGAATGCCGGTCAGGACTCACCGATTGCTTTAGTCACCCAGCAAAGGGAACGAAATGCTGCCTTTTGCATGGGATACCAACATGGCAGAGATCTGATGTCATCAGAAAGCAGCAGAGGAGATAACCTCATTGATACCAGCGGTGACAGAAACAGTTGGTCTCCTGGTAAAGAAAGTGAGTCACAAACACCCGGGTCTCTCTCACTTTGTCATCAAGCCAGAGGAGCAGAGCAGAGATGCCGCCCACGCCCGGAACAGGCCCAGCGACACACCTGCATGGTAGTCACGTCACCCCAATTGGAATAGAGGCAGAGCAGAGCCGCCGCCCTTGCCCAGAACAGGCCCAGCGACCCGCAGGCGTGGTAGTCACATCAACCGAATTGGAGTAGTTGCAGAGCAGAGCCTTCTCCCGAACCTAGTACAATCCCAGGGGCCCACCGGCATGGTAGTCAGGTCACCCCAATATTAGTAGGGGAAGAGCAGAGCCTTCGCCCGCACCCAGAACAGGCCCAGCAACCTGCCGGCATGGTAGTCACGACCCCCCAATTGGAGTAGGGGCAGAGCAGAGCCATCACCCGCGCCCGCAAGGTAGGCACACCTGCACCTGACTGGCAGAAGACGCCCATCGCCCTGCCGGCACGGCAGACACTTCACCCCATTTGGAATAGGAGCAGAGCAGATCCATTGCCCGTGCCCGCAAGGCAGGCAGACCTGCGACAAACTGGCGGAACAGGCCCAGCAACACACCTGCATGGTAGTCACGTCACCCCAATTGGAATAGGGGCAGAGCAGAGCCGCCGCCAGCACCTACAAGGTAGGCAGACCTGCGACCGATCGGCAGAACACCCCAGGGGTCCACGGGTAATAGCTGCAGCAGATGGAATGTCAGATAAAGAACTCAGGATATACATGCTTCAGATGATCTGGAGTCTCAAGGAAGACATTAGACAGCAAAATCAGACAATGAAAGATCACTTCGACAATGAATTACATAAACAAATCCAAGAAGCAAAAGATCAGCTATACAGAGAGATAGAGGTTGTAAAAAATAACAAACAGAAATCCTAGAAATAAAGAAAGCAATAAACCAACTAAAAAACTCAATTGAGAAGACTACCAGCAGACTAGAACACTTAGAAGATAGAACATCAGACAATGAAGACAAAGTATTCCAACTTGAAAAGAACATAGACAGCTCAGCAAGACTGTTAAGAAACCATGAACAGTATATCCAAGAAATATGGGATAACATAAAGAGACCAAACATAAGAGTCATTGGAATACAGGAAGGTATAGAGGTTAAAACCAAAGCAATGAGGAATGTATTCAATGAAATAATACGAGAAAACTTCCCAGACTTGAAGAATCAGACTGACTCCCAAGTCCTAGAAGCCTACAGGACGCCAAATGTGCAAAATCATAAGAGATCCACACCTAGACACATTATAATGAAGATGCCCAACGTACACAATAAGGAGAGAATTTTAAATGCTACAAGAGAAAAAAAGCAGATTACATTTAGGGGTAAAATAATCAGGATAACAGCTGATCTTTCAACACAGACTCTGAAAGCTAGAAAATCCTTGAATAACATTTTTCAAACATTGAAAGAAAATGGATTCCAACCAAGAATTGTGTATCCAGTGAAATTAAGATTCAGGATGGAAGATAAAATTATAACCTTCCATGATAAAAAAAAAGTTAAAATAATTTGTAGCTAGAAAACCATCTCTTCAAAACATCCTCGGAAAATATTACAGGAAGAAGAAAGGGAAATAACAATAAAAACCAACAGTGGGATGTAGTACAGTAAAAGTGGGAAATAATCAAAGAAGAAAACAATCCATGTTTAATAACATAAATAAACAAATAGGGCTAGAAGAACAACCATTATCTCAATAATAACTGTAAATGTTAATGCCTTAAACTCACCAATTAAGAGACCGAGGCTAGTAGAATGGATCACAAAACAAGACCCAATTATATGCTGCCTACAGGAGACGCATTTGATAGGAAAAGACATACATAGACTGAAGGGGAAAGGTTGGGAAAAATCATATCACTTATATGGATTTCGGAAACAAGTAGGAGTGTCCATACTCATATCAAATAAAATAGATTTCAAGCCAAAGTTAATCAAAAGGGATAAAGAGGGACACTATATACTGCTCAAGAGAACCATACAGCAACAAGACATAACCATTATAAATATATATATGCCCCAAAACAATGGTGCAGCTATGTCCATCAAACAAACTTTTCTCAAGGTCAAGAGTCTAATAGACCACCATACAATAATCATGGGAGACTTCAACACACCTCTCTCACCACTGGACAGGTCTTCCAAACAAAAGTTGAAATAGAAAACTATAGAACTCAATAACACAATTAATAACCTAGACTTAATTGACATATATAGAATATACTCCACAACATCAAGCAGTTACATTTTTCCTCAGCAGCACATGGATCCTTCTCAAAAATAGATCATATATTATGTCACAGGGCAATTCTTAGACAATATAAAGCAGTAGAGATAATACCATGCATCTTATCTGATCATAATGGAATATAAACTAAAAATCAATGATAAAAGAAAGAAGGAAAAATCATGCATCACTTGTAGAATGAACAACAGGTTACTGAATGAACAATGGGTTATAGAAGACATAAAGGAGGAAATTAAAAAATTCTTAGAGATAAATGAAAACACAGGCACAACATATCAGAATCTATGGGACACATTGAAATCCGTTCTAAGAGGAAAATTCATTGCTTGGATTTCATTCCTTAAAAAAAGAAAAAAACAACAGCAAATAAATGATCTCATACTTCATCTCAGAATCCTAGAAAAAGAAGAGGAAAACAACAGCAAAATAAGTAGAAGGTAAGATTTAATTAAAATCAAAGCTGAAATTAATGAAATCGAAACAAAAGAAACAATAGAAAAAATTGAGGAAACTAAAAGTTGGTTCTTTGAAAAAATAAATAAAATCGACAGACCCTTAGCCATGCTAATGAAAGAAGAAGAGAGAAAACTCAAATTACTAGCATACGGGATGATAAAGTCAATATCACATGTTAAGGTCTATAAACAAGTCAGCATGGCACCTGGTATTTTGCCAGAGAAATGTTAGGGTCTATAAACAAGTCTGGATGGCGCCTGGCCAAATGCCATAGGGAGTGGTTTTTGAAGTAACCAAAGCAAGCCATTAAGTGTGGAGATTCCTTATTGGTTGACTGCTGTATCTACTTTATGCTAATTAGATAAGCTTTATAAAATGTATAAATATCGCTCGGATTCTACAATAAACGACTTCCACTCCTGCTGTATCAATCTACACAAGTTATTTGTCACCCCCTGGCAATCACAGCAGATATTTCTGAAATACAGAAGATAATAAGAAATTAATTTGATTCGTTATACTCCAATATAATAGAAGATAGTGAAGGCATCGAAAAATTTCTTAAGTCATATGATCTGTCCAGATTGAGTCAGGAGGATATAGACAACCTAAACAGACCAATATCAATTGAGGAAATAGAAGAAACCATCCAAAGATTACCAACTAAGAAAAGACCAGGACAGTATGGGTATACAGCAGAGTTTTACAAACCCTTAAATATGAACTAATACCAATACTTATCAAGCTATTTCAGGAAATTGAAAAAGAGGGAGATCTTCCAAATTCATTCTACCAGGCCAATATCACCCTAATTTCTACACCAGACATAAACACTTCAAACAAAGAAAACTACAGACCAATATCCCTAAAGAACCTAAATGCAAAAATCCCTAATTAAATTCTGGCGAATCAGATAAAAAACATATTAAAAAAATTGTACACCATCATCAAGTAGGATTCATCCGTGGAATGCAAGGCTTGTTCAATATACGAAAATCAATAAATGTTATTCACCACATTAATAGACTTAAAAATAAGAACCATATGATCATCTCGATAGATGCACAAAAAGCATTCGACAAAGTACAGCATCCCTTTATCTTCAAAACTCTAGAAAAACTAGGAATAACAGGAACATACCTCAATATTGTAAAAGCAATCTATGCTAAGCCTCAAGCTAGCATCATTCTGAATCTAGAAAAATTGAAGGCATTCCCTCTAAAATCTGGAACAAGAATGGGATGCCCTCTCTCACCACTTCTGTTCAATACAGTTCTCGAAACACTGGCCAGAGCAATTAGACAGACGGAAGAAATTAAAGGCATAAAAATAGGAAAATAAGAACTTAAATTATTACTATTGCAGAAGACATGATTCTATACCTAGCAGACCCAAAAGGGTCTACAAAGAAACTCATAGAGCTAATAAATGAATTCAGCAAAGTGGCAGGATATAAAATCAACACACATAAATCAAAGGCATTCCTCTATATCAGCGACAAATCCTCTGAAATGGAAATGAGAACAACCACTCCATTCACAATATCCTAAAAAAAAAAAAAGATGGGAATCAACCTAACAAAAGAGGTGAAAGTCTTATACAATGAAAACTACAGAACCCTAAAGAGAGAAATATAAGAAAATCTTAGAAGATGTAAAAATATATCCTGTTCATGGATAGGCAGAACTAACATCATCAAAATGGCGATATTACCAAAATTTCTCTATAGGTTTAATGCAATGCCAATCAAAATCCCAAAGGCATTTCTTTTAGAAATAAAGAAAGCAATCATGAAATACATATGGAAAAATAAAAGTCCCAGAATAGCAAAAACAATGCTAGGCAGGAAGTGTGAATCATTCGGTAGAGCGATACCAGACTTCAAACTATACTACAGAGCAATAGTAACAACAATAGCATAGTACTGGTACCAATATAGGCCGGTGGACCAATGGTACAGAATAGAGGACACAGAAACCAATCCACAAAACTACAACTATCTTATATTTGATAAAGGGGCTAAAAGCATGCAATGGAGGAAGGATAGCATCTTCAACAAATGGTGTTTGGAAAACTGGAAATCCATATGTAACAAATTGAAACTGAATCCCTTTCTCTTGCCATGCACAAAAGTTAACTCAAAATGGATCAATGAGCTTGATATCAAATCAGAGACACAGTGTCTGATAGAAGAAAAATTTGCTTACGATGTGCATACTGTGGGGTCGGGCTCCAAATTCCTCAATAGGACACCCATAGCACAAGAGTTAATAACTAGAATCAACAAATGGGAAATAAACTAAAAAGTTTTTTCGCAGCAAAAGAAGCAATAAGAGAGGTAAATAGGGAGCCTACATCCTGGGAAGAAATCTTTACTCCTCACACTTCAGATAGAGCCCTAATATCCAGAGTATACAAAAAACTCAAAAAATTAGACAATAAGATAACAAATAACCCAATCAACAAATGGGCTAAGGACCTCAACAGACACTTATCAGATGAGGACTTACAATCAATCAACAAGTACATGAAAAAATGCTCACCATCTCCAGCAGTCAGAGAAATGCAAATCAAAACCACCCTAAGATACCATCTCACTCCAGTAAGATTGGCAGACATTATGAAGTCAAACAACAACAAGTTCTGGCAAGGATGTGGGGAAAGAGGTACACTTGTACATTGCTGGTGGGACTGCAAATTGGTGCAGCCAATTTGGAAAGCAGTATGGAGATTTCTTGGAAAGCTGGGAATGGAACCACCATTTGACCCAGCTTTTCCCCTACTCAGTCTATTCACTAAAGACCTAAAAAGAGCATGCTACAGGGACACTGCTACATCGATGTTCATAGCAGAACAATTCACAACAGGAAGACTGTGAAACCAACTTAGATGCCCTTCAATGAAAGAATGGAGAAAATACTGTGGCATTTATACACAATGGAGTATTACTCTGCATTGAAAAATGAAAAAAATCATAGAATTTGGAGGGAAATGGATGGCATTAGAGCAGATTATGCTAAGTGAAGCTACCCAATCCTTAAAAAACAAATGCCAAATGTCATCTTTGATATACGGAGAGTAACTAAGAACAGAGGAGAGACGAAGAGCATGACAAGATGATTAACATTAAACCGGGATGAGAGGTGGAAAGGAAAGGGAGAGAGAAGGAAAATTGCATGGAATTGGAAGGAGACCCTCAGGGTTATATAAAATTACATACAAGAGAAAGTGAGGGGAAAGGGAAAAATAATACAAGGGGGACAAATTTATTACAGTAGAGGGGGTAGAGAGAGAAGAGGGGAGGGGCGGGGAGGGGAGGGGGGATAGTAGAGGATAGGAAAGGCAGCAGAATTCAATAGACACTAGTATGGCAATATGTGAATCAATAGATGTGTAAATGATGTGATTCTGTAATCTGTACATGGGGTAAAAATGGGAGTTCATAATGCACTTGAATCAAAGTGTGAAATATGATATAACAACTATGTAATGTTTTGAACAATTATAAATAAAAATGAAAAAAATAAAACTAACTACGGTGAATAATGCATGAAATCCTAATATTTCTACAGTAAATGAACCAGTTTAACATCAATGCAAGTAGATTCCTATGGGACATGATGTGTACTTTGACCTTCATTTTTATTCAACACTGGTACATTACTATTTCATCAGTTTATGCACATCACAGGATATATATTTCATCCACAATTTAGCAAAGTTATAGGCATTTGTTTCACTTTCAATCAATTCCTGCTTTGAACACATGGATTCCTCCATATTTCTTGACTGGTCTTTTCATGAGACTTCCTTCCAAACACATTATTTTCGATTTCCATAAACACTTTTGAAACAAAACTCACACACACTTCATGATAAACAATAACCCTAAGACTACCATTATATGTGTAACTGGTTGGAGTGAATGATTGTATGTCAATATATGATTTCCTATATATTTTAAGATATCAATTCAATCCATTATTTAAAGTGAAAAAAGTTGTATTATTTATTCACACTAAGGTCTATTCATGCATTATCTCTATATTCGTAGACACAGGGTACACCACTTGGTACCCACAATACTAATTTATGTGTCCTCAAATATTGCTCCCAGAAATGGTGGAAGAAATACACATATCATATGATCTACATATATATTTGATCACAATAATTTTCTGGGCACAAAATGCAAAGGTCACACTTATGATTGTACCAAATCCTAAATGGAAAGTGAACATGGCTTACTAAAAACATCCATATCCAGGTTGCCTAATGCTTTCAAATGTCATTCCTATTGGTGACTACATATTTGTTTCTTCCTAAGATTATGTACTCAATCTCAACCCTGTTGAAAATGTCTAATCCTATCACTCACTATATAATTGCCTCATTTCATAATGTCTCTATTGATATTTTCCTTCCTACATATTTTCCCCAGTTAATCATTGTGACTGACTCTTCACATGTGCTGACATTTACATTCACTCTATAACCGAAACCCTATTGCTACAGAAATTTTTGTCCAAATTTTATACTCACTCTTTTTTATAAACCTACCGACTATCTTCCTAATCCCACTGACTATCTCAATTTGAGTGGATGTTCTCTTCTAAAATCAAACATCCAAGGTATAAGGTCCTATGCCATTGATTATCAATTTATCTGAGACATCTGTGTAGAACGTAATTAAAAGCTAAGTATCCCAATCAAGGGCCTAATGCCCTTCTGGGCTTCAAATCTTACCAAAATTTCTGTTTTCATACTTATATTTCACCTCTATAATCTTATAAATATCGCAGGTTCCCAATACTATTAATCATCCTGCAGGATGATTCGTAATCCAAATCGAACATGTTAATAACCCTAACCATACACTCTTCCCTCAATCTAACTTTACAGAAGAGCAGCGAGAGAGTTCATCTTACAATACAGGAATGTAGGGGATCTGCCTCCTGCTGAGAACCTCAAAGGTCCATGCAGATTTGATCCCTGGAGAAGATTAGGCAGCTATGAAGGACCTGAGAGAGCAAAAGTCATCTTCCATCGCAAACAACCTTTCCAGAATGAAGGGTTTTGTCTGAATAAGCCTCTCTTCTTAATGTAGAGAAGATGGACCATACCAGGCATGTGTGGAGAGCTGTTCCTGGGTGCCTATCGTTGATATACCATTCAAACATATGAAAGTGTCACAGGAAGTAAGGGCTGCCTCCATCTCATAGGACTATTGGAAGCTACTGTTAGGACAAAGTGGTTGCCAAGGCAGTGACCTCATTAAATTCCTGAAGGAAGTAATCTCACCTCACTTCCTTGGTGATGAAACTCTCTGAACTTGGGATCCGGGAAGCTAGGCACGCAGAGCCAGTCCCATTCCCAGTCCCAGTGGTCTCACTTGTTTGGATTTAACAAGGACAGAGTCAGTCTTTCTTGGTACCTACTGATGTGAGGATGGACAAATGTCAGGAAAGCTCTGAAGAGAGGCCTTTCCTGAGAAAGCAGGTAGTTGCTCACAGCTGGCTAGTGACAACTTCACAGATTGGGCCAATGAGACCATATCTGACACAGGACAGGTGATTTCATCAGAACATAGTATGGCCCACCTGTCAGAGGACACTCCTGATAGTCACCGACCTACTTGGGGGAAGGAGCTGCCTTTGTGTGTGTGGGTGTGGGTTTGAGGTTTTGTCTCATGTTCTGAGAATAGGTAGGAAAGGCGGTTTGTTTGTTTTGGAGTGAACTGTTTCTGGTAAGTCGTTTGACAAGGCCAGTGTCTCTTTGTCTGTGTATCCCACTGTGTCCGTGGTTTTAGACATTAGAAAAGAGAATGAATCATTGTATGTGTCCTGACTAGTAGAAAGCTTCCCAAGATTCATCTTGCCCAATTTATGAATGGACTGTGGCTTGACTTATGGGTGGGCAACTCCTACAATCTTGCTAAGGTCCTGTTTTCTTCCTGAATTCTGGCCAATTTCCAGAATAGTCTCACTGTTTTGTGTCCAAAATATGTACCACCTCCAAGCTCTGATACTTGGCCATGTACTGGATTGCTGAGAGGAATGGGAGCATCTAAGAAAACTCAGATATGAGTGTGACCAGAAAATTCTAATGGAGAAACCCTGCTTTGGGCCTTTTGCTTACCAATTGTTCTGTTGCCCTGAATGTCAGAACGTCTTTGCCTCAGGCCACACCTTTGTAGAGTCAAAAGAAATAGTTTTCAAATAGAAATGAATGGGCATCACCTGTGGCTCTTTGCTTAATTGCTTTGGAAAGGGATGTGTCTGAATCAGCTTTTTGGCCCTGTGTGAGGCTGTGGCTTAGATTCTTAGCACCTGATGGATCTAAAGAAAGATCCCATGTGTGCATCCAAAACCAAAATGGACAAAAGAGCATTCATTTTGGATGAAGTCTCTCGCATTCCTCTGTAAGGTTCCTGACCTTCATCAAGTGAGAATAGTGATCATTTGGTTTAAATGTGTTCCTCAAAACCCTGCAGAGGATAGCCCATAAGTGCTTGATTTTTCTCATGACTCCAAATCACATAAAGACTCTAAACCCCACAGTCAGTAGGCCTCAAATTGGAGAAGCAGTGCCATCTTAATGGCCGGCCAATTTGATCACTCCTGGTTCACTGGAAGGATGTCCAGGCCACCCTGATTTTATGCAAATGAGGGGCAAGGGTGGTTATTTTGGACAGTGTCTTGGGCAGCACCCCTCATGGAAACCTCCAGCCAGAGGTTATGATGAGTGGGTATATAGAAAAGATGAGTGACATGTGGGAGTGTTTTGGATTTAATTGTGGATATTTGTGTGGCAGTTGGAAGACATAACTGGGTCTACCTGGGCTTGAACTTTGGTGTGATTCCCCTTAGAGACTGAGTTCAGAAACTGACCTCAGAAAAGTATTGCCATGTATTGTGTTGGGATTAAAGAGGCCATGTATGAGAGTCACCCTGGGAAACTGAGATCTAGCCCCAGAGTGGCTTTGCACAGAGCACTGGGAATCTCAGCCAAGGTATCACATGATTTCATTCAAAAGACTTGGCAGCCATATTTGAGAGTCAAAACACACATGGAACTCACATTGTAGACCTCAATGGGCCTGGCTTAATGTGACCTTTTGTTCACTCTTTGAGAAGCCTTGCCTGTGAGGGTTCTTCAGAGCTTTCATTGAAATAATCTTCCTCACCATTTAATGGTTCCTGAAAAAATTGAAACCCACAGTGCTTCCAACTTCATCCTTGTAAAATGTCTAGATAAATACCATGAAATTTTTGAAATTCCCATGACTAGGTTGCACTAGAGAACCTTTGGATGTCCTGCTGCTGATCATGGATGTACCTGACAGTGCCTTGCTTGACTGGGTTTTATGAAAATGGTGTACAACAGAGGTCCCAGTAAGTTTCAGGCTCCTAAGAAGTGGGCCTAGAGTTGTGGTGGGCAGGAGTGTGATAAAACTTCTGTGTTGGAGCAATTTGGATCTTCCATTGGCTTAAAAATGGCTTGTGGCTTACATGGTGCAGCCAGCAGACCCTTATAAGTAAAGGCATCTTGTTATATGGAGAGGATTCAGGGCAATGTTCAGAATCAGGTTGCTATGGACAAGGATGCAATGGGGCAAGCTTTGAGGTATAGAAGATTGGTTGGTGCATTTTCCTGCAGACCCTGACCCACCACACGTGACAGAACTCCCTCCAGCACTGTGTCCCATTTGAACTCCTTCTATTTTATGAAGCAAATACCAAACTACCAGTGCAGCAGCAAAAACCCCACAAAAAGTGTAGGAGGGCCAAATGGCTTCACAGTTCAACGGGGAGACACTTAGACCCCAGAGGCCACAGTTTACCTAAAAAGAAAAATATCAGCACTGCTGCCTCATGTTCATTGAAACATCAGAAACAATGTCCTCCAGGTCTCATAGATGCAGACACAGCTTTGATGGTCTCACTACAAAGGAAGCCAAATCTCCTGACAACAACATATATTTAAGTGCCCTATCTCAAGGCAGTTTCTCAAAAAGTTTTTAGGCCAGCAGAGCTCCATGTTTGTGGAGTGTTTACCCTGTCCCTTGCTTTTGGAAACTCCTCTAACACCTCCAAGGTTGTGAACTCCTGAGCATTTTCCATTCCAGATATGTGTTCACTGATTTTCTAACTCTTCTCCTCTAATTGTGTCTTACTTGGAGTGAAGGTAATGTCAAGGCATTGTTCTGGATGAGAGTGGGAGGATATTTGTGCAGCATATATATGCATACAAATTGGATTCATTTTCCAATTTTCATTTTGAAATATTGAATCCCTGACACTAACCCATACCTACTAGACTCAAACAACTCATCCTAATATGATAGAGAAAAATAACCCAAACCTATAGAAATACAAGCAGTTCATTGGAGGCATGTTGTATAGTTGGACTTGCCTTTTGCATTATATAAGGTAAAAGTTATAAATTTAGTCAATTTTTAATCGAAGAAGTTCTCCATAAGTTTTTAAACTTAAAAAATACGAGAATTCTTGTTTCCCTTTCTCTTTAGCCTATTCACACTTGTATATTTATATGCATATATAGAATCCTACCAGGTATCACACGTACATTTTGAGGTGGCTGACTTGGAATATACAAACTGTGAGAAGAGTTCACACCTCCTAAACGCTGTTGGAACTGAAAATTCAACCTATAGGGGAGCTTCCTAGTAGAAGAACATTATACATAAATTCATGTTCAGTAAAATAAATATTTTTGCATCTGTGGGTGATATATATTTACTGATGAATTTCTATTGCCATTTATATTGCTTCTTTTAAATGTCTGTCAGTGTTTTGTGTGTTTGTGTGTGTGTGTGTGTGTGTGTGTGTGTGTGTGTCTGTACACTCTGCAGATTTTTCAAAATATGAAATATATGTGTCTAATGTAAACTCTCTAAATTCATTCATGTTCATGTATGTGGATTTATAATCAACTTTTCACAAGATTATAATCAGAAATATTCATCCACCTGAAATATATTTATTTCCTAGTACTGAAAACTAACTTCAGTGAATGGTGCATACAAATCCTAATTATTCTACAATAACTGACCCAGTCTAACATCAATGCAAGTAGATTCCTATGGGACATGATATGTAATTTGACGTTCATATGTACTCAACACTGGTACATTATTATTTCTTCAGTTTTTGCACATTTTAAGTAATACACTTCATCCACAAGTTCACAAATTTATAGGCATTTGTTTCAACTTTAATCACTTCTTGCTTCAGAACACATGTATTGGCAGGGTTTCTTGACTGGTCTTTTCATGAGACTTCTTTCCAAACACATTATTTTTGATTTCCATAATCACTTTTGAAGCAAAACTCACACACTGTTCATGATAAACCAAACAATAATATTTCCATTAGATATATAACTAGTTGGAATGAATGATTGTATATCAATATACAATTTCCTTTTATTTTTCAGATATCAGTTCAATTCATTATTTAAAGTTCAAAAAAGTTATATTATTTATTCACAGTATGGTCTATTGGTGGTTTTTCTCTATGTTCATAGAAACAGGGTACACCTATTTGTACCCCCGATTCTAATTTTACATCTTCAATATATTGCTCCCAGAAATGTGAAAGAAATACTCATGTCACCTCATTATCACAGTAATATTCTGCACAAAAAATGGAAAGGTCACACGTATGATTGTACCAAAGCCTAAATGGAAAGTGAACATGGATTTCTAAAAACATCCATGTCCAGGTTGCCTAATGCTGTCAATTGTCACTCCTATTGGTGACTACATATTTGTTTTTTCCTAATTTATATATTGAAACTCAACCCTGTTGAAAATGTCTAATTCTATCCCTCACTTTATACTTTGCCTGATTTCGTAATGTTTCCATTGATATCTGCTTTTCTACATATTTTCCCCAGTTCAACATAGTTTCTGACTCTTCATATGTGCTGACATTTACATTCACTCTATAACCAAAAGTCTATTGCTAAAGAACTTTTGGTCCAAATCCTATACTCACTCTTGTTCCTAAACCTACTGACTATCTTCGTAATCCTACTGAATATCCCTTTTTGACTGGATGTTCTCTTCTAAATTCAATCATCCAATGTACAAGGTCCTATGCCATTGTATATCGAATTATCTGAGACATCTTTGCAGAACATAATTCAAAGCTAAGTATCCCAATCAAGGGCAAAACCCTTCTGGGCTTCAAAGCATAACTAGGTTTCTCTTTTCATAATTATATTTCACCTCTTTATTCTTGTAAATATTGCAGGTTCCCAATACCATTATTAATCGCACAGAATCATTCGTAACCCAATCAAACCTGTTTTTAACCCCAAGTATACACTGTTCCCTCAATCATTTTACAGAAGAGCAGGGACAGAGTGGTTCTTACAATACAGGAAAGTTGGAGACCTTCCTCCTGATGAGAACCTCAAATATCCATGCACAAATGATACCTGGAGAAGTTGTAGGCAGGTATGAAGCACCTAAGAGAGAAAAAGTCATCTTCCATGGCAAACAACCTGGTCAGGATGAAGGGATGTGTCTGAATCTGCCTCTCTATTCTTATAGTAGAGAAGGTGGACCAAACCAGGCCTGAGTGGAGAACTGTTCCCAGGTGCCAATGGTTGATATACATTCTACCTAATAAAAGTGTCAAAGGAAGAGGGGCAACCTCCATCTTATGTTACCCTTGGAAGCAACTGTTAGGAAAAAGTGGTTGCCAAGGCAGTGACCTCATTCAGTTTCGAAGAATGTGACATCCCTCCTTTCCTTGGTAATGGAAATCTCTGAACTTGGTATCCAAGAAGGCAGGCACCCAGAGGCAGTCCCTGTCCCAGTCCCAGTGGGCTCACTTGTTTGGATTTACCAAGGACAGAGTCAGATTTCTTGTTACCTAATGATGTGAGGATGGCCAAATGAAAGGAGAGCTCTGAAGATGGACCTTTCCTGAGAAAACAGGTAGTGGCTAACCAATTTTTCCTCACATCTTCACAGAGTTGGTCAAGGAAACAAGATCTGAGAGAAGACAGGCCATTTCGGGGGAACATAGTATGGCCCACCAGTCAGAGGACACTCCGGATAGTCACAGACCTACTTGGGGGAAGGAGGTGCCTTTGTGGGAGTGGGTGTGGGTTTGTTGTTTTGTCTCATGTTCTGAGAATAGAAAGGAAAGGCGGTTTGTTTGGTTTGAAGTGGACAGTTTCTAGTAAGTCATTTGACACGGCGAGTGTTTCTGTTTCTGTGTATCCCACTGTGTCCGTTGTTGTAGACATTAGAAAAGAGAATGCATTAATGGATGTGTCCTGTCTAGTATAAAACTTCCCATAATTCATCCTGCCCAATATATGAATGGACTGCAGCTTGTCTTATCGATGTGCAACACCTGCTATCTTTCTAAGTTGTTGTTTTCTTCCTGAATTCTGGCCACTCTCGAGAATAGGCTCATGGATTTGTGTCCAAAATATGTACCACCTCCAAGCTCTGTGACATGGCCATGTACAGGATAGCTGAAGAGAATGGCGAGCATCTCAGAAAACTCAGATATCAGTGTGACCAGGAAAGTCTCAGTGCAGAAACCCAGCTTTAGGCCTTTTGCTTACTTATTGTTGGGTTGCACTGAATGTCAGGAAGGTCTTTGCCTCAGGCCACCCCTTTGTGAAGCCTGAAGAAAAGAGTTTTCAAATGGAAATGAATGGGCCTCACCTGTGGCTCTTTGCTTAATTGCTTTGGAAAGGGATGTGTCGTTATCAGCCTCTTGGACCTGTGTGTGGGTGTGACTTAGGTTCTCAGCACCTCATGGATCTTAAGAGTGATCCCATGTGAGCTTCCAAAACCAAAATAGCATAAAATATCATTCATTGTGGATGAAGTATCTTGCCTTCCTCTGTTAGGTTCCTGCACTCCATCAAATGAGAATAGGAATTCTTTGGGTCAAATGAGTTCTTCAAAGCCCTGCAGAGGTGCTTGTGTTTTCGCATGACTCTAAATCACCTAAAGAATCGATACCTAAAATCAGTAGGCCTCAAATTGGAGAAACACAGAAGTATTAAAGGCAGGCTTATTTGTTCACTCCTGGTTCACAGAAACGGTGTCCAGGCTACCCAGACTTTAGGCAAATGAGGAGCAAAGGAGCTGATTTTGGACACTGTCTTGGGCTGCGTCCCTCATGGAAACCTCCAGCCAGAAGTTAAGATGATTGACTATATGGAATAAGATGAGGGCCATGTGGGAGTGTTTTGGTTTTAATATTGCTCATTTGTGTGGCATTGGAATAAATGATTGGGTCCACGTGGGCTTGAACTCTGGTGTGATTCCCCTTAGAGACTGGGTTTTGGAAGTGAACTCAGGGAAGCATTGCAATGAATTTTGTTGGGATTTTAAGAGACAAGCATGAAAGTCACTCTTGGAAACTGAGACCTAGACCCCGGGTGGATTTCCACAGAGGTCTGGGAATCTCAGCAAGGATATTACATTATTTTATTCTTAAAGAAATGGCAGCCATAGTTGAGAGTCAAAACACACATGGACATCACATTGTAGACCTCAATGGGCCTGGCCTAATGTGACCTTTTGTCCACTCTTTGGGAAGCCTTGCCTGTGAGAGTTCTCCAGAGATTTCATTGAAATGAGCTTCCTCAACATTTAATGTTTGCTGAATGAATTGAAACCCACAGTGCCTCCAACTTCATGCTTGAAAAATGGCTAGATAAATACCATGAAATTTTTTAAATTCCTATGACCAGGTGGCACTGGAGAAACATTGGATGTCCTGTTGCTGATCATGAGTATACCAGACAGTGCCTTGATTTACTGAGTTTCATGAAAATGGTGTAGAACAGAGATGCCAGTATGTTGGAGCCTGCGGAGTAGTGGGTCTAGAGCAGTGGTGGGGAGGTGTTTGATAAAACATCCGTGGTAGGGCCATGTGGATCTACCATTGGATTCCAAATGGCTTGTAACTGACATGGTGCAGCCAGCAGACCCTTATATGTAAAGGCATCTTGTTATATGGAGAGTTAGCAGAGGAAAATTAAGAATCAGGTTGATATGGACAAGGGGACAATGGGGCAAGCTGTGAGAGAGAGAAGCATAGTTGGTGCATTCTCTTGCAGACCCTGACTCACCACACATGACAGAACTCCCTCCAGCACTGTGTCCCAGTTTATCTCCTAGTATTTCGTGAAACAAATACCAAACTCACAGTGCAGCAGCAAAAACACCACAAAAAGAGGAGAAGGAACAAATGGCTTCACAGTCCACACGGGGAGACACTTAGTCCCCAGTGGCCTCACTTTACCTACAAAAAGAGGATTCAGCACTGCTTCATCTTGTTCATTGGAAAATAAGAAACCATGTCCTCCAGGTCACATAGATGCAGACCCAGCTTTGATGGTCTCACTACAAAGGAAGCCAAATCTCCTGAATACAACATATATTTCAAGTGTGGAAGCTCAGAGGCAGTTTCTCAAAAAGTTTTTAGGCCAGCAGAGCTCCATATTTGTGGAGTGTTGACCCTGTCCCCTAGTTTTGGAAACTCCTCTACCACCTCCAAGGTTGTGAACTCCTGAGCATTTTCCATTCCAGATATGTATTCACTGATTTTGTAACTCTTCTCCTCTAATTTTGTCTTACTTGGGGTGAAGGTAATGTCAAGGCATTGTTCTGGATGAGAGCGGGAGGATATTTGTGCAGCATATATTTACATACACATTGGATTCATTTTCCAATTTTCCATTCGAAGTACTGAATCCCTGACACTAACCCATACCTAGTAGACTCAGACTATTCATCCTAATATAATGGGGGAAATTAACACAACACAATAGAAATACAAGCACTTCAGAGGAGACATGTTGTATAGTTGGACTCGACATTTGCATT
The DNA here is from genome assembly GCF_048772815.1 of Callospermophilus lateralis. Classification (NCBI taxonomy): domain Eukaryota; kingdom Metazoa; phylum Chordata; class Mammalia; order Rodentia; family Sciuridae; genus Callospermophilus; species Callospermophilus lateralis. Next base: position 127,857 of record NW_027513502.1, on the reverse strand, counting down.
ATATAAGGTAGGGGTTATACATCTAGTCAAATTTTAATTGAAATATTCCCCATGTGTTTTTAAATTTAACAAATATTTGAATTCTTGTTTCCCTCTTCTGTAGCCTCTTCACACATGTGTATTTATATGCATATACAGAATCCTACCAGGTATCACACGTACATTTTTGTGAGGTGGCAGTCCTTGCAGATACAAATTGTGAGAAGTGTTCACTCTTCCTAAATGCTATTGGAAATGAAAATTCAACCTATAAAAGAGCGTCCTAGTAGAAAAACTTTATACATAAACTCATGTTCAGTAAAATAAATATTTTTGCCTCTGTGGATGATATATATTTACTGATGAATTCAGATTGGCATTTATGTTGGTACTTTTTAATGTCTGTGAGTGTTGTGTGTGTGTATGTGTTTGTGTGTGTGTGTGTGTGTATATATATATATATATATATATATATATATATATATATATATATATATATAGATAGATATAGATAGATAGATATAGATATAGATATAGATATACTCTCCAAATTTTTCAAAATATAAAATATATGTGTCTAATATACACTCTCTATATCATTCATGTTCATGTATGTGGATTTGTAATCAACTTTTCACAAGATTATAATCAGAAATATTCATCCACCTGAAATACATATTTGTTTTGTAGTACTGAAAACTAACTTCAGTGAAAGGTGCATACAAATCCTAATTAACAACAGTAACTGACCCAGTCTAACATCAATGCAAGTAGACTCCTATGGGACATGATATGTAATTTGTCATTCATTTGTATTCGACACTGGTACATTATTGTTTCTTCAGTTTTTGCACATCATAGGATATACATTTCATCCACAAGTTCACAAAATAATAGGCATTTGTTTCAACTTTAATCACTTCTTGCTTCAAACACATGTATTTTCAGGGTTTCTTGACTGGTCTTTTCATGAGACTTCTTTCCAAATACATTATTTTGAATTTCCATAATCATTTTGAAGCAAAACTCACACACTCTTCATGATAAACCAAGACACTAATATTTCCATTAGAAATATAACTGGTTGGAATGAATGATTGTATATCAATATACGATTTCCTTTAATTTTTAAGATATCAGTTCAATTCATTATTTAAAGTTCAATAAAGTTATGTTATTTATTCACAGTATGGTCTATTCATGCTTTTTCTCTATTTTCATAGTATCAGGGTACACCTCTTTGTAACCACGATTCTAATTTTACATCTTCAATATATTGCTCCCAGAAATGGTGAAAGAAATACTCATGTCACCTCATTATCACAGTAATATTCTGGACAAAAAATGGAAAGGTCACACTAATGATTGTACCAAAGCCTAAATGGAAAATGAACATGGATTTCTAAAAACATCCATGTCCAGGTTGCCTAATGCTGTCAAATGTTAATCCTATTGGTGACTACATATTTGTTTTTTCCTAATTTATATTTTCAAACTCAACCCTGTTGAAAATGTCTACTTCTATCTCTCACTTTATACTTTGCCTGATTTTGTAATGTTTCTATTGATATCTGCTTTTCTACATATTTTCCCCAGTTCAACATAGTGACTGACTCTTCATATGCGCTGACATTTACAATCACTCTATAACCGAAAGTCTATTGCTAAAGAACTTTTGGTCCAAATCCTATACTCACTCTTCTTCCTAAACCTACCGACTATCTTCGTAATCCTACTGAATATCTCGTTGACTGGATGTTCTCTTCTAAATTCAATCATCCAAAGTACAAGGTCATATACCATTGTATATTGAATTATCTGAGACATCTTTGCAGAACATAATTCAAAGCGAAGTATCCCAATCAAGGGCAAAACCCTTCTGGGCTCCAAATCATACGTAGATTTCTGTTTTCATACTTATATTTCACCTCTATATTCTTGTAAATATGGCAGGTTCCAAATACCATTATTCATCGCACAGAATCATTCTTCACCAAATCAAACCTGTTTTTAACCCCAAGTTTACACTGTTTCCTCAATCATTTTACAGAAGTGCAGGGACAGAGTGGTTCTGACAATACAGGAAAGTTGGGGACCTTACACCTGATGAGAACCTCAAATGTCCATGCACAAATGATACCTGGAGAAGTTGTAGGCTGGTATGAAGCACCTGAGAGAGCAAAAATCATCTTTTATGGAAAACAACCTGGTCAGGATGAAAGGATGTGTCTGAATCTGCCTCTCTCTTCTTATTGTAGACAAGGTGGAACAATCCAGGCCTGAGTGGAGAGCTGTTCCCGGGTGCCAATGGTTGATATACATTCTACCTTATGAAAGTGTCACAGGACGTAGGGGCAACCTCCATCTTATGTTACCCTTGGAAGCAACTGTTAGGACAAAGTGGTTGCCAAGGCAGTGACCTCATTCAGTTCCAAAGAATGTGACATACCTCATTTCCTTGGTGATGGAACTCTCTGAACTTGGTATCCAAGAAGCCAGGCACCCAGCGGCAGTCCCAGTCCCAGGCCCAGTGGGCTCACATGTTTGGATTTACCAAGGACAGAGTCAGTTTTCTTGGTACCTAATAATGTGAGGATGACCAAATGCCAGGAGAGCTCTGAAGATGGACCTTTCCTGAGAAAACAGGTAGTGGCTGACCACTTTTTCCTGACATCTTCACAGAGTTGGTCAAGGAAACAAGATCTGAGAGAAGACAGGCCATTTCGGGGGAACATAGTATGGCCCACCAGTCAGAGGACACTCCAGATAGTCACAGACCTACTTGGGGGAAGGAGGTGCCTTTGTGGGAGTGGGTTTGGGTTTGTTGTTTTGTCTCAGGTTCTGAGAATAGATAGAAATGGCGGTTTGTTTGGTTTGGAGCGGACAGTTTCTAGTAAGTCATTTGACAAGGCGAGTGTTTCCGTTTATGTGTATCCCACTGTGTCCGTTGTTGTAGACATTAGAAAAGAGAATTCATTAATGGATGTGTCCTGTTTAGAATAAATCTTCCCATAATTCATCCTGCCCAACATATGAATGGAGTGCAGCTTGTCTTATCAATGTGCAACACCTGGTATCTTTCTAAGTTGTTGTTTTCTTCCTGAATTCTGGCCACTCTCCAGAATAGGCTCAGGGATTTGTGTCCAAAATATGTACCACCTCCAAGCTCTGTGACATGGCCATGTACTGGATAGCTGAAGAGAATGGCGAGCATCTCAGAAAACTCAGATTTCAGTGTGACCAGGAAAGTCTCAGTGCAGAAACCCTGCTTTGGGCCTTTTGCTTACTTATTGTTGTGTTGCACTGAATGTCAGGAAGGTCTTTGCCTCAGGCCACCCCTTTGTGAAGCCTGAAGAAAACAGTTTTCAAATGGAAATGAATGGGCCTCACCTGTGGCTCTTTGTTTAATTGCTTTGGAAAGGGATGTGTCTTTATCAGCCTCTTGGACCTGTGTGTGGCTGTGACTTAGATTCTCAGCACCTGATGGATGTTAAGAATGATCCCATGTTAGCTTCCAAAACCAAAATGGCAAAAAAATATCATTCATTGTGGATGAAGTCTCTTGCCTTCCTCTGTTAGGTTCTTGCACTCCAAAAAATGAGAATAGGGATTCTTTGGATCAAATGAGTTCTTAAAGCCCTGCAGAGGTGCTTGTGTTTTCGCATGACTCTAAATCACCTAAAGAATCCATACCTAAAATCAGTAGGCCTCAAATTGGAGAAACAGAGAAGTATTAACGGCAGGCTTATTTGTTCACTCCTGGTTCACAGAAACGGTGTCCAGGCTACCCTGACTTTAGGCAAATGAGGGGCAAATGAGCTGATTTTGTACACTGTCTTGGGCTGCGTCCCTCATGGAAACCTCCAGCCAGAGGTTAAGATGATTGACTATATGGAATAAGGTGAGGGCCATGTGGGAGTGTTTTGGTTTTAATCTTGGTCATTTGTGTGGCATTGGAAAAAATGACTGGGTCCACGTGGGCTTGAACTCTGGTGTGATTCTCCTTAGACACTGGGTTTTGGAACTGAACTCAGAGAAGCATTGCCATGAATTTTGTTGGGATTTTAAGAGGCCACGCATGAAAGTCGCTCTTGGAAACTGAGACCTAGGCCCCGGGTAGATTTCCACAGAGGTCTGGGAATCTCAGCAAGGATATCACATGATTTTATTCTTAAAGAAATGGCAGCCATAATTGAGAGTCAAAGCACACATGGACCTCACATTGTTGACCTCAATGGGCCTTGCCTAATGTGACGTTTGTCCATTCTTTGGGAAGCCTTCCCTTGACAGTTCTCCAGAGATTTCATTGAAATGAGCTTCCTCACCATTTAATGTTTGCCTAATGAATTGAAACCCACAGTGCCTCCAACTTCATGCTTGAAAAATGGCTAGATAAATACCATGAAATTTTTGAAATTCCTATGACCAGGTGGCACTGGAGAAACATTGGATGTCCTGTTGCTGATCATGAGTATACCAGACAGTGCCTTGATTTACTGAGTTTCATGAAAATGGTGTAGAACAGAGATGCCAGTAATTTGGAGCCTGCTGAATAGTGGGTCTAGAGCAGTGGTGGGAGGTGTTTGATAAAACATCCGTGGTAGGACCATGTGCATCTACCATTGGATTCCAAATGGCTTGTAACTGACATGGTGCTGCCAGCAGACCCTTATATGTAAAGGCATCTTGTTATATGGAGAGTTTTAAGAGGAAAATTAAGAATCAGGTTGATATGGACAAGGGGGCAATGGGGCAAGCTGTGAGAGATAGAAGCCTAGTTGGTGCATTCTCTTGCAGACCCTGACACACCACACGTGACAGAACTCCCTCCAGCACTGTGTCCCAGTTTAGCTGCTAGTATTTCGTGAAACAAATACCAAACTCACAGTGCAGCAGCCTAAACACCACAAAAAGTGGAGGAGGACCAAATGGCTTCACAGTCCACATGGGGAGACGGGGAGACACTTAGTCCCCAGTGGCCTCAGTTTACCTATAAAGAGAGGATTCAGCACTGCTTCATCTTGTTCATTGGAAAATAAGAAACCATGTCCTCCAGGTCACATAGATGCAGACCCAGCTTTGATGGTCTCACTACAAAGGAAGCCAAATCTCATGAAAACAACATATATTTCAAGTGCGGAAGCTCAGAGGCAGTTTCTCAAAAAGTTTTTAGGCCAGCAGAGTTACATGTTTGTGGAGTGTTTACCATGTCCCTTACTTTTGGAAACTCCTAAACCACCTCCAAGGTTGTGAACTCCTGAGCATTTTCCATTCCAGATATGTATTCACTGATTGTGTAACTCTTCTCCTCTAATTGTGTCTTACTTGGGGTGAAGGTAATGTCAAGGCATTGTTTTGGATGAGAGCGGGAGGATATTTGTGCAGCATATATTTACATACACATTGGATTCATTTTCCAATTTTTCATTTGAAGTACTGAATCCCTGACACTAACCCATACCTAGTAGACTCAGACTATTCATCCTAATATAATGGGGAAAATTAACCCAACACAATAGATATACAAGCACTTCAGAGAAGACATGTTCTATAGTTGGACTTGACATTTGCATTATATAAGGTAGGAGTTATACATCTAGTCAAATTTTAATTGAAATATTCTCCATGTGTTTTTAAACTTAACAAATATGTGAATACTTGTTTCCAAATTCTGTAGCCTATTCACACATGTATATTTATATGCATATATAGAATCCTACCAGGTATCACACGAACATTTTTGTAAGGTGGATGTCTTGGCAGATACAAATTGTGAGAAGTGTTCACTCCTCCTAAATGCTGTTGGAAATGAAAATTCAACCTATAAGAGAGCGTCCTAGAAGAACAACATTATACATAAACTCATGTTCAGAAACATAAATATTTTTGCATCTGTGGATGATATATATTTACTGATGAATTTCGATTGGCATTTATATTGGTAATTTTTAATGTCTGTGAGTGTTGTGTGTGTGTGTGTGTGTGTGTATAGATATAGATATAGATATACTCTCCAAAGTTGTCCAAATATGAAATATATGTGTCTAGTACACACTCTATAAATTCATTCATGTTCATGTATGTTGACTTATAATCAACTTTTCACAAGATTATAATCAGAAATATTCATCCACCTGAAATACATATTTGTTTCCTAGTACTGACTACTAACTTCAGTGAAGGGTGCATACAAATCCTAATTATTCTACAGTATCTGACCCAGTCTAACACCAATGCAAGTAGACTCCTATGGGACATGATATGTAATTTGTCATTCATTTGTATTCGACACTGGTACATTATTGTTTCTTCAGTTTTTGCACATCATAGGATATACATTTCATCCACAAGTTCACAAATTAATAGGCATTTGTTTCAACATTAATCACTTCTTGCTTCAGAACACATGTATTGTCAGGGTTTCTTGACTGGTCTTTTCATGAGACTTCTTTCCAAACACATTATTTTGAATTTCCATAATCATTTTGAAGCAAAACTCACACACTCTTCATGATAAACCAAAACACTAATATTTCCATTAGATATATAACTGGTTGGAATGAATGATTGTATATCAATATACAATTTCCTTTTATTTTTCACATATCAGTTCAATTCATTATTTAAAGTTCAAAAAAGTTATATTATTTATTCACAGTATGGTCTATTGGTGGTTTTTCTCTATGTTCATAGAAACAGGGTACACCTATTTGTACCCCCGATTCTAATTTTACATCTTCAATATATTGCTCCCAGAAATGGTGAAAGAAATACTCATGTCACCTCATTATCACAGAAATATTCTGCACAAAAAATGGAAAGGTCACACTTATGATTGTACCAAAGCCTAAATGGAAAGTGAACATGGATTTCTAAAAACATCCATGTCCAGGTTGCCTAATGCTGTCAATTGTCACTCCTATTGGTGACTACATATTTGTTTTTTCCTAATTTATATATTGAAACTCAACCCTGTTGAAAATGTCTAATTCTATCAATCACTTTATACTTTGCCTGATTTCGTAATGTTTCCATTGATATCTGCTTTTCTACATATTTTTCCCAGTTCAACATAGTGTCTGACTCTTCATATGTGCTGACATTTACATTCACTCTATAACCAAAAGTATTGCTAAAGAACTTTTGGTCCAAATCCTATACTCACTCGTCTTCCTAAACCTACCGACTATCTTCCTAATCCTACTGAATATCCCTTTTTGACTGGATTTTCTCTTCTAAATTCAATCATCCAATGTACAAGGTCCTATGCCATTGTATATCAAATTATCTGAGACATCTTTGCAGAACATAATTCAAAGCTAAGTATCCCAATCAAGGGCAAAACCCTTCTGGGCTTCAAAGCATACCTAGATTTCTTTTTTCATACTTATATTTCACCTCTATATTCTTGTAAATATTGCAGTTTCCCAATCCCATTATTCATCGCACAGAATCATTCGTCACCAAATCAAACCTGTTTTTAACCCCAAGTATACACTGTTCCCTCAATCATTTTACAGAAGAGCAGGGACAGAGGGGTTCTTACAATACAGGAAAGTTGGGGATCTTCCACCAGATGAGAACCTCAAATGTCCATGCACAAATGATACCTGGAGAAGTTGTAGGCAGGTATGAAGCACCTGAGAGAGCAAAAGTCATCTTCCATGGCAAACAACCTGGTCAGGATGAAGGGATGTGTCTGAATCTGCCTCTCTCTTCTTATTGTAGACAAGGTGGAACAATCCAGGACTGAGTGGAGAGCTGTTCCCGGGTGCCAATGGTTGATATACATTCTACCTTATGAAAGTGTCACAGGAAGTAGGGGAAACCTCCATCTTATGTAACCCTTGGAAGCAACTGTTAGGACAAAGTGGTTGCCACGGCAGTGACCTCATTCAGTTCCAAAGAATGTGACATACCTCATTTCCTTGGTGATGGAACTCTCTGAACTTGGTATCCAAGAAGCCAGGCACCCAGAGGCAGTCCCAGTCATAGGCCCAGTGGGCTCACTTGTTTGGATTTACCAAGGACAGAGTCAGTTTTCTTGGTACCTAATGATGTGAGGATGGCCAAATGCCAGGAGAGCTCTGAAGATGGACCTTTCCTGAGAAAACAGGTAGTGGCTAACCACTTTTTCCTGACATCTTCACAGAGTTGGTCAAGGAAACAAGATCTGAGAGAAGACAGGCCATTTCAGGGGAACATAGTATGGCCCACCAGTCAGAGGACACTCCGGATAGTCACAGACCTACTTGGGGGAAGGAGGTGCCTTTGTGGGAGTGGGTGTGGGTTTGTTGTATTGTCTCATGTTCTGAGAAGAGATCGAAAAGGCGGTTTGTTTGGTTTGGAGCAGACAGTTTCTAGCAAGTCATTTGACATGGCGAGTGTTTCTGTTTATGTGTATCCCACTGTGTCCGTTGTTGTAGACATTAGAAAAGAGAATGCATTAATGGATATGTCCTGTCTAGTATAATTCTTCCCCATTATTCATCCTGCCCAATATATGAATGGACTGCAGCTTGTCTTATCGATGTGCAACACCTGCTAACTTTCTAAGTTGTTTTCTTCCTGAATTCTGGCCACTCTCCAGAATGGGCTCAGGGATTTGTGTCCAAAATATGTACCACCTCCAAGCTCTGTGACATGGCCATGTAAATGATAGTTGAAGAGAATGGCGAGCATCTCAGAAAACTCAGATTTCCGTGTGACCAGGAAAGTCTCAGTGCAGAAACCCTGCTTTGGGCCTTTTGCTTACTTATTGTTGTGTTGCACTGAATGTCAGGAAGGTCTTTGCCTCAGGCCACCCCTTTGTGAAGCTTGAAGAAAACAGTTTTCAAATGGAAATGAATGGGCCTCACCTGTGGCTCTTTGTTTAATTGCTTTGGAAAGGGATGTGTCTTTATCAGCCTCTGGAACTGTGTGTGGCTGTGACTTAGATTCTCAGCACCTGATGGATCTTAAGAATGATCCCATGTTAGCTTCCAAAACCAAAATGGCAAAAAAATATCATTCATTGTGGATGAAGACTCTTGCCTTCCTCTGTTAGGTTCCTGCACTCCAACAAATATGAATAGGGATTCTGTGAGTCAAATGAGTTCTTCAAAGCCCTGCAGAGGTGCTTGTGTTTTCGCATGACTCTAAATCAACTAAAGAATCCATACCTAAAATCAATAGCCCTCAAATTGGAGAAACAAAGAAGTATTAACGGCAGGCTTATTTGTTCACTCCTGGTTCACAGCAACGGTGTCCAGGCTACCCTGACTTTAGGCAAATGAGGGGCAAACGAGCTGATTTTGGACACTGTCTTGGGCTGCACCCCTCATGGAAACCTCCAGCCAGAGTTTAAGATGATTGACTATATGGAATAAGGTGAGGGCCATGTGGGAGTGTTTTGGTTTTAATGTGGGTCATTTGTGTGGCATTGGAAAAAATGACTGGTTCCACGTGGGCTTGAACTCTGGTGTGATTCCCCTTAGACACTGGGTTTTGGAACTGAACTCAGAGAAGCATTGCCATGAATTTTGTTGGAATTTTAAGAGGCCACGCATGAAAGTCGCTCTTGGAAACTGAGACCTAGGCCCCGGGTAGATTTCCACTGAGGCCTGGGAATCTCAGCAAGGATATCACATGATTTTATTCTTAAAGAAATGGAATCCATAGTTGAGAGTCAAAACACACATGCACCTCACATTGTTGACCTCAATGGGCCTGGCCTAATGTGACGTTTTGTCCATTCTTTGGGAAGCCTTGCCTGTGAGATTTCTCCAGAGATTTCATTGAAATGAGCTTCCTCACCATTTAATGTTTGCCTAATGAATTGAAACCCACAGTGCCTCCAACTTTATGCTTGAAAAATGGCTAGATAAATACCATGAAATTTTTGAAATTCCTATGACCAGGTGGCACTGGAGAAACATTGGATGTCCTGTTGCTGATCATGAGTATACCAGACAGTGCCTTGATTTACTGAGTTTCATGAAAATGGTGTAGAACAGAGATGCCAGTAAGTTGGAGGCTGCTGAGTACTGGGTCTAGAGTAGTGCTGGGGAGGTGTTTGATAAAACATCCATGGTAGGGCCATGTGGATCTACCATTGGATTCCAAATGGCTTGTAACTGACATGGTGCTGCCAGCAGACCCTTATATGTAAAGGCATCTTGTTATATGGAGAGTTTTAAGAGGAAAATTAAGAATCAGGTTGATATGGACAAGGGGGCAATGGGGCAAGCTGTGAGAGATAGAAGCCTAGTTGGTGCATTCTCTTGCAGACCCTGACCCACCACACGTGACAGAACTCCCTCCAGCACTGTGTCCCAGTTTAGCTGCTAGTATTTCGTGAAAAAAATACCAAACTCACAGTGCAGCAGCCTAAACACCACAAAAAGTGGAGGAGGACCAAATGGCTTCACAGTCCACATGGGGAGACGGGGAGACACTTAGTCCCCAGTGGCCTCAGTTTACCTATAAAGAGAGGATTCAGCACTGCTTCATCTTGTTCATTGGAAAATAAGAAACCATGTCCTCCAGGTCACATAGATGCAGACCCAGCTTTGATGGTCTCACTACAAAGGAAGCCAAATCTCATGAAAACAACATATATTTCAAGTGCGGAAGCTCAGAGGCAGTTTCTCAAAAAGTTTTTAGGCCAGCAGAGTTACATGTTTGTGGAGTGTTTACCATGTCCCTTACTTTTGGAAACTCCTAAACCACCTCCAAGGTTGTGAACTCCTGAGCATTTTCCATTCCAGATATGTATTCACTGATTGTGTAACTCTTCTCCTCTAATTGTGTCTTACTTGGGGTGAAGGTAATGTCAAGGCATTGTTTTGGATGAGAGCGGGAGGATATTTGTGCAGCATATATTTACATACACATTGGATTCATTTTCCAATTTTTCATTTGAAGTACTGAATCCCTGACACTAACCCATACCTAGTAGACTCAGACTATTCATCCTAATATAATGGGGAAAATTAACCCAACACAATAGAAATACAAGCACTTCAGAGGAGACATGTTCTATAGTTGGACTTGACATTTGCATTATATAAGGTAGGAGTTATACATCTAGTCAAATTTTAATTGAAATATTCTCCATGTGTTTTTAAACTTAACAAATATGTGAATACTTGTTTCCAATTTCTGTAGCCTATTCACACATGTATATTTATATGCATATATAGAATCCTACCGGGTATCACACGTACATTTTTGTAAGGTGGATGTCTTGGCAGATACAAATTGTGAGAAGTGTTCACTCCTCCTAAATGCTGTTGGAAATGAAAATTCAACCTATAAGAGAGCGTCCTAGAAGAACAACATTATACATAAACTCATGTTCAGTTACATAAATATTTTTGCATCTGTGGAGGATATATATTGACTGATGAATTTCGATTGGCATTTATATTGGTACTTTTTAATGTCTGTGAGTGTTGTGTGTGTGTGTGTGTGTGTGTGTGTGTGTGTGTGTATAGATATAGATATAGATATACTCTCTAAAGTTTTCCAAATATGAAATATATGTGTCTAGTATACACTCTCTAAATTCATTCATGTTCATGTATGTTGACTTATAATCAACTTTTCACAAGATTATAATCAGAAATATTCATGCACCTGAAATACATATTTGTTTCCTAGTACTGACAACTAACTTCAGTGAAGGGTGCATACAAATCCTAATTATTCTACAGTATCTGACCCAGTCTAACATCAATGCAAGTAGACTCCTATGGGACATGATATGTAATTTGTCATTCATTTGTATTCGACACTGGTACATTATTGTTTCTTCAGTTTTTGCACATCATAGGATATACATTTCATCCACAAGTTCACAAATTAATAGGCATTTGTTTCAACATTAATCACTTCTTGCTTCAGAACACATGTATTGTCAGGGTTTCTTGACTGGTCTTTTCGGGAGACTTCTTTCCAAACACATTATTTTGAATTTCCATAATCATTTTGAAGCAAAACTCACACACTCTTCATGATAAACCAAAACACTAATATTTCCATTAGATATATAACTGGTTGGAATGAATGATTGTATATCAATATACAATTTGCTTTTATTTTTCAGATATCAGTTCAATTCATTATTTAAAGTTCAAAAAAGTTATATTATTTATTCACAGTATGGTCTATTCGTGGTTTTTCTCTATGTTCATAGAAACAGGGTACACCTATTTGCACCCCCGATTCTAATTTTACATCTTCAATATATTTCTCCCAGAAATGGTGAAAGAAATACTCATGTCACCTCATTATCACAGTAATATTCTGGACAAAAAATGGAAAGGTCACACTTATGATTGTACCAAGCCTAAATGGAAAGTGAACATGGATTTCTAAAAACATCCATGTCCAGGTTGCCTAATGCTGTCAATTGTCACTCCTATTGGTGACTACATATTTGTTTTTTCCTTATTAATATATTGAATCTCAACCCTGTTGAAAATGTCTAATTCTATTCCTCACTTTATACTTTGCCTGATTTCATAATGTTTCCATTGATATCTGCTTTTCTACATATTTTCCCCAGTTCAACATAGTGTCTGCCTCTTCATATGTGCTGACATTTACATTCACTCTATAACCAAAAGTCTATTGCTAAAGAACTTTTGGTCCAAATCCTATACTCACTCGTCTTCCTAAACCTACCGACTATCTTCCTAATCCTACTGAATATCCCTTTTTGACTGGATGTTCTCTTCTAAATTCAATCATCCAATGTACAACGTCCTATGCCACTGTATATCAAATTATCTGAGACATCTTTGCAGAACATAATTCAAAGCTAAGTATCCCAATCAAGGGCAAAACCCTTCTGGGCTTCAAAGCATACCTAGATTTCTTTTTTCATTCTTATATTTCACCTCTATATTCTTGTAAATATTGCAGGTTCCCAATCCCATTATTCATCGCACAGAATCATTCGTCACCAAATCAAACCTGTTTTTAACCCCAAGTATACACTGTTCAATCAATCATTTTACAGAAGAGCAGGGACAGAGGGGTTCTTACAATACAGGAAAGTTGGGGATCTTCCACCAGATGAGAACCTCAAATGTCCATGCACAAATGATACCTGGAGAAGTTGTAGGCAGGTATGAAGCACCTGAGAGAGCAAAAGTCATCTTCCATGGCAAACAACCTGGTCAGGATGAAGGGATGTGTCTGAATCTGCCTCTCTCTTCTTATTGTAGACAAGGTGGAACAATCCAGGCCTGAGTGGAGAGCTGTTCCCGGGTGCCAATGGTTGATATACATTCTAACTTATGAAAGTGTCACAGGAAGTAGGGGAAACCTCCATCTTATGTAACCCTTGGAAGCAACTGTTAGGACAAAGTGGTTGCCAAGGCAGTGACCTCATTCAGTTCCAAAGAATGTGACATACCTCATTTCCTTGGTGATGGAACTCTCTGAACTTGGTATCCAAGAAGCCAGGCACCCAGAGGCAGTCCCAGTCATAGGCCCAGTGGGCTCACTTGTTTGGATTTACCAAGGACAGAGTCAGTTTTCTTGGTACCTAATGATGTGAGGATGGCCAAATGCCAGGAGTGCTCTGAAGATGGACCTTTCCTGAGAAAACAGGTAGTGGCTAACCACTTTTTTCTGACATCTTCACAGAGTTGGTCAAGGAAACAAGATCTGAGAGAAGACAGGCCATTTCGGGGGAACATAGTATGGCCCACCAGACAGAGGACACTCCGGATGGTCACAGACCTACTTGGGGGAAGGAGGTGCCTTTGTGGGAGTGGGTGTGGGTTTGTTATATTGTCTCATGTTCTGAGAAGAGATCGAAAAGGCGGTTTGTTTAGTTTGGAGCTGACAGTTTCTAGTAAGTCTTTTGACAAGGCGAGTGTTTCTGTTTATGTGTATCCCACTGTGTCCGTTGTTGTAGACATTAGAAAAGAGAATGCATTAATGGATGTGTCCTGTCTAGTATAAATCTTCCCTATAATTCACACTGCCCAATATATGAATGGACTGCAGCTTGTCTTATCGATGTGCAACACCTGCTATCATTTTAAGTTATTGTTTTCTTCCTGAATTCTGGCCACTCTCCAGAATGGGCTCAGGGATTTGTGTCCAAAATATGTACCACCTCCAAGCTCTGTGATATGGCCATGTAAAGGATAGTTGAAGAGAATGGCGAGCATCTCAGAAAACTCAGATATCAGTGTGACCAGGAAAGTCTCAGTGCAGAAACACTGCTTTGGGCTTTTTGCTTACTTATTGTTGTGTTGCACTGAATGTCAGAAAGGTCTTTGCCTCAGGCCACCCCTTTTTGAAGCCTGAAGAAAACAGTTTTCAAATGGAAATGAATGGGCTTCCCCTGTGGTTCTTTGCTTAATTGCTTTGGAAAGGGATGTGTCTTTATCAACCTCTTGGTCCTGTGTGTGGCTGTGACTTAGATTCTCAGCACCTAATGGATCTTTAGGATGATCCCATGTGAGCTTCCAAAACCAAATTGGCAAAAAATATCATTCATTGTGGATGAAGACTCTTGCCTTCCTCTGTTAGGTTCCTGCACTCCAACAAATATGAATAGAGATTCTGTGAGTCAAATGAGTTCTTCAAAGCCCTGCAGAGGTGCTTGTGTTTTCGCATGACTCTAAATCACCTAAAGAATCGATACCTAAAATCAGTAGCCCTCAAATTGGAGAAACATAGAAGTATTAACGGCAGGCTTATTTGTTCACTCCTGGTTCACAGCAACAGTGTCCAGGCTACCCTGACTTTAGGCAAATGAGGGGCAAACGAGCTGATTTTGGACACTGTCTTGGGCTGCACCCCTCATGGAAACCTCCAGCCAGAGTTTAAGATGATTGACTATATGGAATAAGGTGAGGGCCATGTGGGAGTGTTTTGGTTTTAATGTTGGTCATTTATGTGGCATTGGAAAAAATGACTGGTTCCACGTGGGCTTGAACTCTGGTGTGATTCCCCTTAAACACTGGGTTTTGGAACTGAACTCAGAGAAGCATTGCTATGAATTTTGTTGGGATTTTAAGAGGCCACGCATGAAAGTCGCTCTTGGAAACTGAGACCTAGGCCCCGGGTAGATTTCCACAGAGGCCTGGGAATCTCAGCAAAGATATCACATGATTTTATTCTTAAAGAAATGGCATCCATAGTTGAGAGTCAAAACACACATGCACCTCACATTGTAGACCTCAATGGGCCTGGCCTAATGTGACCTTTTGTCCATTCTTTGGGAAGCCTTGCCTGTGAGATTTCTCCAGAGATTTCATTGAAATGAGCTTCCTCACCATTTAATGTTTGCTGAATGAATTGAAACCCACAGTGCCTCCAACTTAATGCTTGAAAAATGGCTAGATAAATACCATGAACTTTTTGAAATTCCTATGACCAGGTGGCACTGGAGAAACATTGGATGTCCTATTGCTGATCATGAGTATACCAGACAGTGCCTTGATTTACTGAGTTTAATGAAAATGGTGTAGAACAGAGATGCCAGTAAGTTGGAGCCTGCTGAGTACTGGGTCTAGAGCAGTGCTGGGGAGGTGTTTGATAAAACATCCATGGTAGGTCCATGTGGATCTACCATTGGATTCCAAATGGCTTGTAACTGACATGGTGCTGCCAGCAGACCCTTATATGTAAAGGCATCTTGTTATATGGAGAGTTTTAAGAGGAAAATTAAGAATCAGGTTGATATGGACAAGGGGGCAATGGGGCAAGCTGTGAGAGATAGAAGCCTAGTTGGTGCATTCTCTTGCAGACCCTGACCCACCACACGTGACAGAACTCCCTCCAGCACTGTGTCCCAGTTTAGCTGCTAGTATTTCGTGAAAAAAATACCAAACTCACAGTGCAGCAGCCTAAACACCACAAACAGTGGAGGAGGACCAAATGGCTTCACAGTCCACATGGGGAGACGGGGAGACACTTAGTCCCCAGTGGCCTCAGTTTACCTATAAAGAGAGGATTCAGCACTGCTTCATCTTGTTCATTGGAAAATAAGAAACCATGTCCTCCAGGTCACATAGATGCAGACCCAGCTTTGATGGTCTCACTACAAAGGAAGCCAAATCTCATGAAAACAACCTATATTTCAAGTGCAGAAGCTCAGAGGCAGTTTCTCAAACAGTTTTTAGGCCAGCAGAGTTACATGTTTGTGGAGTGTTTACCATGTCCCTTACTTTTGGAAACTCCTAAACCACCTCCAAGGTTGTGAACTCCTGAGCATTTTCCATTCCAGATATATATTCACTGATTGTGTAACTCTTCTCCTCTAATTGTGTCTTACTTGGGGTGAAGGTAATGTCAAGGCATTGTTTTGGATGAGAGCGGGAGAATATTTGTGCAGCATATATTTACATACACATTGGATTCATTTTCCAATTTTTCATTTGAAGTACTGAATCCCTGACACTAACCCATACCTAGTAGACTCAGACTATTCATCCTAATATATGGGGAAAATTAACCCAACACAATAGAAATACAAGCACTTCAGAGGAGACATGTTCTATAGTTGGACTTGACATTTGCATTATATAAGGTAGGAGTTATACATCTAGTCAAATTTTAATTGAAATATTCTCCATGTGTTTTTAAACTTAACAAATATGTGAATACTTGTTTCCAATTTCTGTAGCCTATTCACACATGTATATTTATATGCATATATAGAATCCTACCAGGTATCACACGTACATTTTTGTAAGGTGGATGTCTTGGCAGATACAAATTGTGAGAAGTGTTCACTCCTCCTAAATGCTGTTGGAAATGAAAATTCAACCTATAAGAGAGCGTCCTAGAAGTACAACATTATACATAAACTCATGTTCAGTAACATAAATATTTTTGCATCTGTGGATGATATATATTTACTGACGAATTTTGATTGGCATTTATATTGGTACTTTTTTATGTCTGTGAGTGTTGTGTGTGTGTGTGTGTGTGTGTGTGTGTGTGTGTGTGTGTATAGATATAGATATAGATATACTCTCTAAAGTTTTCCAAATATGAAATATATGTGTCTAGTATACACTCTCTAAATTCATTCATGTTCATGTATGTTGACTTATAATCAACTTTTCACAAGATTATAATCAGAAATATTCATCCACCTGAAATACATATTTGTTTCCTAGTACTGACAACTAACTTCAGTGAAGGGTGCATACAAATCCTAATTATTCTACAGTATCTGACCCAGTCTAAAATCAATGCAAGTAGACTCCTATGGGACATGATATGTAATTTGTCATTCATTTGTATTCGACACTGGTACATTATTGTTTCTTCAGTTTTTGCACATCATAGGATATACATTTCATCCACAAGTTCACAAATTAATAGGCATTTGTTTCAACATTAATCACTTCTTGCTTCAGAGCACATGTATTGTCAGGGTTTCTTGACTGGTCTTTTCATGAGACTTCTTTCCAAACACATTATTTTGAATTTCCATAATCATTTTGAAGCAAAACTCACACACTCTTCATGATAAACCAAAACACTAATATTTCCATTAGATTATATAACTGGTTGGAATGAATGATTGTATATCAATACACAATTTCCTTTTATTTTTCAGATATTAGTTCAATTCATTATTTAAAGTTCAAAAAAGTTATATTATTTATTCACAGTATGGTCTATTCGTGGTTTTTCTCTATGTTCATAGAAACAGGGTACACCTATTTGTACCCCCGATTCTAATTTTACATCTTCAATATATTGCTCCCAGAAATGGTGAAAGAAATACTCATGTCACCTCATTATCACAGAAATATTCTGCACAAAAAATGGAAAGGTCACACTTATGATTGTACCAAAGCCTAAATGGAAAGTGAACATGGATTTCTAAAAACATCCATGTCCAGGTTGCCTAATGCTGTCAATTGTCACTCCTATTGGTGACTACATATTTGTTTTTTCCTAATTTATATACTGAAACTCAACCCTGTTGAAAATGTCTAATTCTATCCCTCACTTTATACCTTGCCTGATTTCGTAATGTTTCCATTGATATCTGCTTTTCTACATATTTTCCCCAGTTCAACATAGTGTCTGACTCTTCATATGTGCTGACATTTACATTCACTCTATAACCAAAAGTCTATTGCTAAAGAACTTTTGGTCCAAATCCTATACTCACTCGTCTTCCTAAACCTACCGACTATCTTCCTAATCCTACTGAATATCCCTTTTTGACTGGATGTTCTCTTCTAAATTCAATCATCCAATGTACAAGGTCCTATGCCATTGTATATCAAATTATCTGAGACATCTTTGCAGAACATAATTCAAAGCTAAGTATCCCAATCAAGGGCAAAACCCTTCTGGGCTTCAAAGCATACCTAGATTTCTTTTTTCATACGTATATTTCACCTCTATATTCTTGTAAATATTGCAGGTTCCCAATCCCATTATTCATCGCACAGAATCATTCGTCACCAAATCAAACCTGTTTTTAACCCCAAGTATACACTGTTCCCTCAATCATTTTACAGAAGAGCAGGGACAGAGGGGTTCTTACAATACAGGAAAGTTGGGGATCTTCCACCAGATGAGAACCTCAAATGTCCATGCACAAATGATACCTGGAGAAGTTGTAGGCAGGTATGAAGCACCTGAGAGAGCAAAAGTCATCTTCCATGGCAAACAACCTGGTCAGGATGAAGGGATGTGTCTGAATCTGCCTCTCTCTTCTTATTGTAGACAAGGTGGAACAATCCAGGCCTGAGTGGAGAGCTGTTCCTGGGTGCCAATGGTTGATATACATTCTACCTTATGAAAGTGTCACAGGAAGTAGGGGAAACCTCCATCTTATGTAACCCTTGGAAGCAACTGTTAGGACAAAGTGGTTGCCAAGGCAGTGACCTCATTCAGTTCCAAAGAATGTGACATACCTCATTTCCTTGGTGATGGAACTCTCTGAACTTGGTATCCAAGAAGCCAGGCACCCAGAGGCAGTCCCAGTCCCAGGCCCAGTGGGCTCACTTGTTTGGATTTACCAAGGACAGAGTCAGTTTTCTTGGTACCTAATGATGTGAGGATGCCCAAATGCCAGGAGAGCTCTGAAGATGGACCTTTCCTGAGAAAACAGGTAGTGGCTAACCACTTTTTCCTGACATCTTCACAGAGTTGGTCAAGGAAACAAGATCTGAGAGAATACAGGCCATTTCGGGGGAACATAGTATGGCCCACCAGTCAGAGGACACTCCGGTTGGTCACAGACCTACTTGGGGGAAGGAGGTGCCTTTGTGGGAGTGGGTGTGGGTTTGTTGTATTGTCTCATGTTCTGAGAAGAGATCGAAAAGGCGGTTTGTTTGGTTTGGAGCAGACAGTTTCTAGTAAGTCTTTTGACAAGGCGAGTGTTTCTGTTTGTGTGTATCCCACTGTGTCCGTTGTTGTAGACATTAGAAAAGAGAATGCATTAATGGATGTGTCCTGTCTAGTATAAATCTTCCCTATAATTCATACTGCCCAATATATTAATGGACTGCAGCTTGTCTTATCGATGTGCAACACCTGCTATCATTTTAAGTTGTTGTTTTCTTCCTGAATTCTGGCCACTCTCCAGAATGGGCTCAGGGATTTGTGTCCAAAATATGTACCACCTCCAAGCTCTGTGACATGGCCATGTAAAGGATAGTTGAAGAGAATGGCGAGCATCTCAGAAAACTCAGATATCAGTGTGACCAGGAAAGTCTCAGTGCAGAAACACTGCTTTGGGCTTTTTGCTTACTTATTGTTGTGTTGCACTGAATGTCAGGAAGGTCTTTGCCTCAGGCCACCCCTTTGTGAAGCCTGAAGAAAACAGTTTTCAAATGGAAATGAATGGGCCTCACCTGTGGTTCTTTGCTTAATTGCTTTGGAAAGGGATGTGTCTTTATCAACCTCTTGGTCCTGTGTGTGGCTGTGACTTAGATTCTCAGCACCTGATGGATCTTAAGGATGATTCCATGTGAGCTTCCAAAACCAAATTGGCAAAAAATATCATTCATTGTGGGTGAAGACTCTTGCCTTCCTCTGTTAGGTTCCTGCACTCCAACAAATGAGAATTGGGATTCTGTGAGTCAAATGAGTTCTTCAAAGCCCTGCAGTGGTGCTTGTGTTTTCGCATGACTCTAAATCACCTAAAGAATCGATACCTAAAATCAGTAGCCCTCAAATTGGAGAAACATAGAAGTATTAATGGCAAGCTTATTTGTTCACTCCTGGTTCACAGCAACGGTGTCCAGGCTACCCTGACTTTAGGCAAATGAGGGGCAAACGAGCTGATTTTGGACACTGTCTTGGGCTGCACCCCTCATGGAAACCTCCAGCCAGAGTTTAAGATGATTGACTATATGGAATAAGGTGAGGGCCATGTGGGAGTGTTTTGGTTTTAATGTTGGTCATTTGTGTGGCATTGGAAAAAATGACTGGTTCCACGTGGGCTTGAACTCTGGTGTGATTCCCCTTAAACACTGGGTTTTGGAACTGAACTCAGAAAAGCATTGCTATGAATTTTGTTGGGATTTTAAGAGGCCACGCATGAAAGTCGCTCTTGGAAACTGAGACCTAGGCCCCGGGTAGATTTCCACAGAGGCCTGGGAATCTCAGCAAGGATATCACATGATTTTATTCTTAAAGAAATGGCATCCATAGTTGAGAGTCAAAACACACATGCACCTCACATTGTAGACCTCAATGGGCCTGGCCTAATGTGACCTTTTGTCCATTCTTTGGGAAGCCTTGCCTGTGAGATTTCTCCAGAGATTTCATTGAAATGAGCTTCCTCACCATTTAATGTTTGCTGAATGAATTGAAACCCACAGTGCCTCAAACTTCATGCTTGAAAAATGGCTAGATAAATACCATGAACTTTTTGAAATTCCTATGACCAGGTGGCACTGGAGAAACATTGGATGTCCTATTGCTGATCATGAGTATACCAGACAGTGGCTTGATTTACTGAGTTTCATGAAAATGGTGTAGAACAGAGATGCCAGTAAGTTGGAGCCTGCTGAGTACTGGGTCTAGAGCAGTGCTGGGGAGGTGTTTGATAAAACATCCGTGGTAGGGCCATGTGGATCTACCATTGGATTCCAAATGGCTTGTAACTGACATGGTGCTGCCAGCAGACCCTTATATGTAAAGGCATCTTGTTATATGGAGAGTTTTAAGAGGAAAATTAAGAATCAGGTTGAAATGGACAAGGGGGCAATGGGGCAAGCTGTGAGAGATAGAAGCCTAGTTGGTGCATTCTCTTGCAGACCCTGACCCACCACACGTGACAGAACTCCCGTCAGCACTATGTTCCAGTTTAGCTGCTAGTATTTCGTGAAACAAATACCAAACTCACAGTGCAGCAGCCTAAACACCACAAAAAGTGGAGGAGGACCAAATGGCTTCACAGTCATCATGGGGAGACGGGGGGACACTTAGTCCCTAGTGGCCTCAATTTACATAAAATGAGAGGATTTAGCACTGCTTCATCTTGTTCATTGGAAAATAAGAAACCATGTCCTCCATGTCACATAGATGCAGACCCAGCTTTGATGGTCTCACTACAAAGGAAGCCAAATCTCATGAAAACAACATATATTTCAAGTGCGGAAGCTCAGAGGCAGTTTCTCAAAAAGTTTTTAGGCCAGCAGAGCTCCATGTTTGTGGAGTGTTGACCCTGTCCCTTACTTTTGGAAACTCCTCTACCACCTCCAAGGTTGTGAACTCCTGAGCATTTTCCATTCCAGATATGTATTCACTGATTTTGTAACTCTTCTCCTCTAATTGTGTCTTACTTGGGGTGAAGGTAATGTCAAGGCATTGTTCTGGATGAGAGCGCGAGGATATTTGTGCAGCATATATTTACATACACATTGGATTCATTTTCCAATTTTCCATTTGAAGAACTGAATCCCAGACACTAAAACTTACCTAGTAGACTCAGACTACTCATCCTAATATAATGGGGAAAATTAACCCAACACAATAGAAATACAAGCACTTCAGAGGAGACATGTTGTATAGTTGGACTTGACATTTGCATTATATAAGGTAGGAGTTATAAATCTCGTCAAATTTTAATTGAAATATTCTCCATCTCTTTTTAAACTTAACAAATATGTGAATTCTTGTTTCCTTTTTCTGTAGCCTATTCACACATGTATATTTATATGCATATATAGAAATCTACCAGGTATCACACATACATTTTTGTGAGGTGGATGTCTTGGCAGATACAAATTGTGAGAAGTGTTCACTCCTCCTAAATGCTGTTGGAAATGAAAATTCAACCTATAGGAGAACGTCCTAGTAGAACAAAATTATGCATAAACTCATGTTCAGTAAAATAAATATTTTTGCATCTGTGGATGATATATATTTACTGATGAATTTCGATTGGCATTTATATTGGTACTTTTTAATGTCTGTGAATGTTGTGTGTGTGTGTGTGTCTGTGTGTATGTGTGTGTCTGTGTGTGTGTGTGTGTCTGTGTGTGTGTATAGACATAGATATATATATACTCTCCAAATTTTTCAAAATATGAAAAAATGTGTCTAATATATACTCTCTAAATTCATTCATGTACATGTATGTGGATTTATAATCAACTTTTCACAAGATTATAATCAGAAATATTCATCCACCTGAAATACATATTTGTTTCATAGTACTGAAACCTAACTTCAGTGAATGGTGCATACAAATCCTAATTACTCTACAGTAACTGACCCAGTCTAACATCAATGCAAGAAGACGCCTATGGGACATGATATGTAATTTGTCATTCATTTGTATTCGACACTGGTACATTATTGTTTCTTCAGTTTTTGCACATCATAGGATATACATTGCATCCACAAGTTCACAAATTAATAGGCATTTGTTTCAACATTAATCACTTCTTGCTTCAGAACACATGTATTGTCAGGGTTTCTTGACTGGTCTTTTCATCAGACTTCTTTCCAAACACATAATTTTGAATTTCCATAATCATTTTGAAGCAAAACTCACACACTCTTCATGATAAACCAAAACACTAATATTTCCAATAGATATATAACTGGTTGGAATGAATGATTGTATATCAATATACGATTTCCTTTAATTTTTCAGATATCAGTTCAATTCATTATTTAAAGTTGAAAAAATTATATTATTTATTCACAGTATGGTCTATTCATGCTTTTTTTTATGTTCATAGAAACAGGGTACACCTCTTTGTACCCCGATTCTAATATTACATCTTCAATATATTGCTCCCAGAAATGGTGAAAGAAATACTCATGTCACCTCATTATCACAGTAATATTCTGGACAAAAAATGGAAAGGTCACACTTATGATTGTACCAAAGCCTAAATGGAAAGTGAACATGGATTTCTAAAAACATCCATGTCCAGGTTGCCTAATGCTGTCAATTGTCAATCCTATTGGTGACTACATATTTGTTTTTTCCTAATTTATATATTCAAACTCAACACTGTTGAAAATGTCTAATTCTATCCCTCACTTTATACTTTGCCTGCTTTCGTAATGTTTCTATTGATATCTGCTTTTCTAAATATTTTCCCCAGTTCAACATAGTGACAGACTCTTCATATGTGCTGACATTTACATTCACTCTATAACCAAAAGTCTATTGCTAAAGAACTTTTGGTCCAAATTCTATACTCACTCTTCTTCCTAAACCTACCGAATATCTTCCTAATCCTACTGAATATCCCTTTTTGACCTGATGTTCTCTTCTAAATTCTATCATCCAATGTACAACGTCCTATGCCATTGTAATTCGAATTATCTGAGACATCTTTGCAGAACATAATTCAAAGCTAAGTATCCCAATCAAGGGCAAAACCCTTCTGGGCTTCAAATCATACCTAGATTTC
This sequence comes from Callospermophilus lateralis, assembly GCF_048772815.1. Lineage (NCBI taxonomy): Eukaryota > Metazoa > Chordata > Mammalia > Rodentia > Sciuridae > Callospermophilus > Callospermophilus lateralis. Next base: position 104,008 of record NW_027513502.1, on the reverse strand, counting down.
TGTTTTCATACTTATATTTCACCTCTATATTCTTGTAAATATTGTAGGTTAACAATGCCATTATTCATCGCACAGAATCATTCGTCACCAAATCCCACCTGTTTTTAACCCCAAGTATACACTGTTCCCTCAATCATTTTACAGAAGAGCAGGGACAGAGGGGTTCTTACAATACAGGAAAGTTGGGGATCTTCCACCAGATGAGAACCTCAAATGTCCATGCACAAATGATACCTGGAGAAGTTGTAGGCAGGTATGAAGCACCTGAGAGAGCAAAAGTCATCTTCCATGGCAAACAACCTGGTCAGGATGAAGGGATGTGTCTGAATCTGCCTCTCTCTTCTTATTGTAGACAAGGTGGAACAATCCAGGCCTGAGTGGAGAGCTTTTCCCGGGTGCCAATGGTTGATATACATTCTACCTTATGAAAGTGTCACAGGGGAAACCTCCATCTTATGTAACCCTTGGAAGCAACTGTTAGGACAAAGTGGTTGCCAAGGCAGTGACCTCATTCAGTTCCAAAGAATGTGACATACCTCATTTCCTTGGTGATGGAACTCTCTGAACTTGGTATCCAAGAAGCCAGGCACCCAGAGGCAGTCCCAGTCCCGGGCCCAGTGGGCTCACTTGTTTGGATTTACCAAGGACAGAGTCAGTTTTCTTGGTACCTAATGATGTGAGGATGGCCAAATGCCAGGAGAGCTCTGAAGATGGACCTTTCCTGAGAAAACAGGTAGTGGCTAACCACTTTTTCCTGACATCTTCACAGAGTTGGTCATGGAAACATGATCTGAGAGAAGACAGGCCATGTCGGGGAACATAGTATGGCCCACCAGTCATAGGATACTTCAGATAGTCAAAGACCTACTTGGGGGCAGGAGGTGCCTTTGTGGGAGTAGGTGTGGGTTTGTTGTTTTGTCTCATGTTCTGAGAATAGATAGGAAAGGCGTTTTGTTTGGTTTGGAGTGGACAGTTTCTAGTAAGTCATTTGACACGGCGAGTGTTTCTGTTTCTGTGTATCCCACTGTGTCCGTTGTTGTAGACATTAGAAAAGAGAATGCATTAATGGATGTGTCCTGTCTAGTATAAATCTTCCCTATAATTCATCCTGCCCAATATATGAATGGACTGCAGCTTGTCTTATCGATGTGCAACACCTGCTATCTTTCTAAGTTGTTGTTTTCTTCCTGAATTCTGGCCACTCTCCAGAATAGGCTCATGGATTTGTGTCCAAAATATGTACCACCTCCAAGCTCTGTGACATGGCCATGTAAAGGATAGTTGAAGAGAATGGCGAGCATCTCAGAAAACTCAGATATCAGTGTGACCAGGAAAGTCTCAGTGCAGAAACACTGCTTTGGGCTTTTTGCTTACTTATTGTTGTGTTGCACTGAATGTCAGGGAGGTCTTTGCCTCAGGCCACCCCTTTGTGAAGCCTGAAGAAAACAGTTTTCAAATGGAAATGAATGGGCCTCACCTGTGGCTCTTAGCTTAATTGCTTTGGAAAGGGATGTGTCTTTATCAGCCTCTTGGACCTGTGTGTGGCTGTGGCTTAGAATGATCCCATGTGAGCTTCCAAAACCACAATGGCAAAAAATATCATTTATTTTGGATGAAGTCTCTTGCCTTCCTCTGTTAGGTTGCTGCACTCCATCAAATGAGAATAGGGATTATTTGGGTCAAATGAGTTCTTCAAAGCCCTGCAGAGGTGCTTTTTTTTTCTCTTGACTCTAAATCACCTAAAGAATTGATACCTAAAATCAGTAGACCTCAAATTGGAGAAATACAGAAGTATTAACGGCAGGTTTATTTGTTCACTCCTGGTTCACAGAAACGGTGTCCAGCCTACCCTGACTTTAGGCAAATGAGGGGCAAACGAGCTGATTTTGGACACTTTCTTGGGCTGCGCCCCTCATGGAAACCTCCAGCCAGATGTTAAGACGATTGACTATATGGAATAAGATGACTGCTATGTGGAAGTGTTTTGGTTTTAATGTTGCTCATTTGTGTGGCATTGGAATAAATGACTGTGTCCACGTGGGCTTGAACTCTGGTGTGATTCCCCTTAGAGACTGGTTTTGGAACTGAACTCAGAGAAGCATTGCCATGAATTTTGTTGGGATTTTAAGAGGCCATGCATGAAAGTCGCTCTTGGAAACTGAGACCTAGGCCCCGGGTGGATTTCCACAGAGGCCTGGGAATCTCAGCAAGGATATCACATGATTTTATCCTTAAAGAAATGGCAGCCATAGTTGAGAGTCAAAACACACATGGACCTCACATTATAGACCTCAATGGGCCTGGCCTAATGTGACCTTTTGTCCACTCTTTGGGAAGCCTTGCCTGTGAGAGTTCTCCAGAGATTTTATTGAAATGAGCTTCCTCACCATTTAATCTTTGCTGAATGAATTGAAACCCACAGTGCCTCCAACTTCATGCTTGAAAAATGGCTAGATAAATACCATGAAATTTTTGAATTACCTATTACCAGGTGGCACTGGAGAAACATTGGATGTCCTTTTGCTGATCATGATTATACCCGACAGTACCTTGATTTACTGAGTTTCATGAAAATGGTGTAGAACAGAGATGCCAGTATTTTGTAGCCTGCTGAGTAGTGGGTCTAGAGCAGTGGTGGGGAGGTGTTTGATAAAACATTCGTGGAAGGGCCTTGTGGATCTACCATTGGATTCCAAATGGCTTGTAACTGACATGGTGCAGCCAGCAGACCCTTATATGTAAAGGCATCTTGTTATATGGAGAGTTTTCAGAGGAAAATTAAGAATCAGGTTGATATGGAAAAGGGGGCAATGGGGAAAGCTGTGAGAGATAGAAGCCTAGTTGGTGCATTCTCTTGCAGACCCTGACCCACCACACGTGACAGAACTCCCTCCAGCACTGTGTGCCAGTTTAGCTCCTAGTATTTCGTGAAACAAATACCAAACTCACAGTGCAGCAGCAAAAACTCCACAAAAAATGGAGGAGGACCAAATGGCTTCCCAGTCCACACGGGGAGACACTTAGTCCCCAGTGGCCTCAGTTTACCTACAAAGAAAGGATTCAGCACTGCTTCATCTTGTTCATTGGAAAATAAGAAACCATGTCCTCCAGGTCACATAGATGTAGACCCAGCTTTGATGGTATCACTACAACGGAAGCCAAATCTCCTGAAAACAACATATATTTCAAGTGCGGAAGCTCAGAGGCAGTTTCTCAAAAAGTTTTTAGGCCAGCAGAGCTCCATGTTTGTGGAGTGTTTACCCTGTCCCTTACTTTTTGAAACTCCTCTACCACCTCCAGAATGTGAACTCCTTAGCATTTTCCATTCCAGATATGTATTCACTGATTTTGTAACTCTTCTCCTCTAGTTGTGTCTTACTTGTGGTGAAGGTAATGTCAAGGCATTGTTCTGGATGAGAGCGGGAGGATATTATGTGCAGCGTATATTTACATACACATTGGATTCATTTTCCAATTTTTCATTCGAAGTACTGAATCCCTGACACTAACCCGTACCTAATAGACTCAGACTATTCATCCTAATATAATCGGGAAAATTAACCCAACACAATAGAAATACAAGCACTTCAGAGGAGACATGTTGTAAAGTTGAACTTGACATTTGCCTTATATAAGGTTGGAGTTATAAATCTAGTCAAATTTTAATTGAAATATTGTCCATGTGTTTTTAAACTTAACAAATATGTGAATTCTTGTTTCCCTTTTCTGTAGCCTATTCACACATGTATATTTATATGCATATATAGAATCCTACCAGGTATCACACGTACATTTTTGTGAGGTGGCTGTCTTGGCAGATACAAATTGTGAGAAGATTTCACTCCTCCTAAATGCTTTTGGAAATGAAAATTCAACCTATAGGAGAGCGTTCTATTAGAAAAACATTATATATAAACTCATGTTCAGTAAAATAATATTTTTTGCATTTGTGGATGATATATATTTACTGATGAATTTTCGATTGGCATTTATATTGGCACTTTTTAATGTCTGTGAGTGTTGTGTGTGTGTGTGTGTGTGTGTGTGTGTATATATATATATATATATATAGATATAGATATAGATATAGATATAGATATATAGATATAAATATAGATAAACTCTCCAAATTTTTCAAAGTATGAAATATATGTGTCTTATTTTGCACTTCCTAAATTTTTCATATTCATGAATGTGGATTTATAATTATCTTTTCACAAGATTATTCTCAGAAACATTCATACACCCTACGAGACTCTTACCACTAATACTAATATAATGGAGAAAAAGAACCCAAACAGAATAGATACAAGCATTTCAGAAGAGACATGGTGTATAGTTGGACTTGCCTTTTGCATAATATAAGGTAGGAGTTATAAATCTATTCAATTTATTGAAATAATTTTCCATGTGTTATGTTTTTGACACAACACAAAATTTAATCTTTGAAAAATAAATAAAATTGACACTTCCTTAACCAAGCTAATGAAGAAAAAAAGACCTCAAATTACTAAAATTAAGGATCATAAAGGAACTTTTACAGAGTACACAACTAAATTACAGAGAATAATTGAAAACTAATTTGAAAATTTATAGTCTAATAAATTAAAATACCATGATGACATCAATAAAATTTTAGAGATATACCCAAACTTAATTAGTAGGACGTGAACAATTTAAACAAATCAATTTCAAGCAATGAAATAGAAGTTGCTGTCAACAGCCTACCAATCAAGCAAAGCCCAGGAACAGACAGATTCTCAGCCATGTTCTACAAGACCTTCAAAGAAGCATTCATCACAATACTCCTCAAATTATTCCATAAAATAGAAAAGGATGGAACTCCTCCAAACTCATTCCATGAGGCTATTATCACTCACATACCAAATCAGACAAAGACACATCAAGGAAAGAAATCTTCAGAGCAATATTCCTGACAAAGAAATATACAAAAATTTTCAATAAAATTCTTTTTTTTAAGCCAAAGTTAATCAAAAGGGATAAAGAGGGACACTACACACTATTCCATGTGTTTTTAAAGTTAAGAAATATATGAATTCCTGTCTCCCTTTCTCTGTAGCCTATTAAGCACATGTATTTTTATATGCACAAATAGAATCCTACCTGGTTTCACACGTACATTCTTGTAAGGTGGCTGACTTGGCAGATCCTATTTGTGAGAAGAGATCACTCCTCCTAAACGCTGTTGGTACAGAAAATTCAAACCATGGGTGAGCTTCCTAGATGAACAACATTATACATACATCCATGTTCAGTAAAATGAATATTTTGGGATATGCGGATGAGTTATTTTTCATGATGAATTTCAATTGACATATATATTGCGACATTATAATGTGTGTGTGTTTGTCTCTCTCTCTCTCTCTCTCTCTCTATATATATATATATATATATATATATATATATATATATATATATAGTCTCCAGATTTTCCAAAATATGAAATATATGTCTTCTCATACACCACCTGAATTCATTCATATTCATATATGTGGATTTATAATCAACTTTTAACAAGTTTATTCTCAGAAATATACATCCACTGAAATACATATTTTTTTCCTAGTACTGAAAACTAAATTCAGGGAAGGGTTCTTACAAATCCTAATATTTCTAGACTAACTGACCAAGTTTAACATCAATGCAAATACATTCCTATTGGATATGATGTGTTTTTTAAAGTTCATTTTTATTCAAACTTGGTACGTTATTATTTATTCAGTTTATGGACATCATAAAATATATCCTTTCATTCACAAGTTCACAAATTTATAAATATTTGGTTTACTTTCAATCACTTCCTCCTTCGGAACACATATATTCCTCTATGTTTCTTGACTGGTCTTTTCACTAGACTTCTTTCTAAACACATTATTTTCGATTCCATTATCATTTTTGAAGCAAAACTCACACACTATTCATGATAAACGGTAACCCTAATAATACCATTAGATACATAACTTGTTGGAATGAATGTACATATATCAATATATGATTTCGTCTATATTTTCAGATATTAAAACAATCCATTATGTAAATTTGGAACCAGTCACATAATTTTTTCACAGTATGGTCTATTAATGCATCATCTCTATATTCATCAACACAGGGCAAACCTCTTAGTATCCCCAGTACTAATTTATATGTTTTCAAAATATTGCTCCCAGAAAAGGTGGAAGAAATACTCATGTCACCTGATCTACATATACATATTATCACAGTAATATTCTGGACACAAAATGCAAAGGTCACCATTATGATTGCAATAAAGCCTCAATGGAATGTGAACATGGATTACTAAAAACATCCATGTCCAGTTTGCCTAATGCTCTCAAATGTCAATCCAATTGGTGACTACATTTTTGTTTCTTTTTAAGATTATGTATTCAACCTCAACCCTGTTGAAAATGTCAAATCTTATCACTCACGTTATACTTTGCCTGATTTCCTAATGTCTCTATTGATGTCTGCCTTCCTACATATTTTTCCCAGTTCATCATTGTGCCCAACTTTTCACATATGGTGCCATTTATATTCACTCTCTAACTGTAACCTATTGCTAAAGAAATTTGGTCCAAATCCTAGACTCACTCTTCCTCCTAAACCTACTGACTATCTTTCTAATCCTACACACTATCCCTTTTTCACTGGATGTTCTCTTCTACATTCAATCATCTGAGGTACAGGGTCTTATGCCATTGTATATCGATTTGCATCGACCTCGGTGCAAAACATTACTCAAGCTAAGGATCCCAATCAAGAGCCCAAATCCTTCTGGGCTTCAAATATTACCTAGATTTCTGTTTTCATACTTATATTTTACCTCTATATTCTTATAAATATTGCTGGTTCCCAATACCATTATTCATCCAGCAGAATGATTCCTAAGCCAAATGGAACATGCTATTAACCCTAACCATACAATGTTCCCTCAATCTCACTTTACAGAAGAGCAGGGATAAAGTTGATATTACAATACAGGAAGTTAGGAGATCTTCCACCTGCTGAGTACCTCAAAATCCATGCAGAAATAATCCCTGGAGAAGATGTAGGCAGCTATGAAAGACCTGAGAGAACAAAAGTCATATTCCATGGCAAACAACATGGTCAGGATGAAAGGATGTGTCTGAGTCAGCCTCTCTATTCTTAATGCAGGGAAGATGGACCAAAGCAGGCCTGTGTGGAGAGCTGTTCCCAGGTGACTATGGTTTCTATACCATTCTAACATGTGAAAGTATCACAGGAAGTAGGGCAGCCTCCATGTCAGGAGACACAAGGATGCAACTGTTAGGACAAAGTAGTGGCCAAGACAGGGACCTCATTTATTTCCTGAAGGTAGTGACCTCACCTCATTTCCTTGGCGATGGAACTCTCTGAATTTTGTGATCCAGGAAGCCAGGCACCAGAGCCAGTCCAAGTCCCAGTCGCAGTGGGCTCACTTGTTTGGATTTACTAAGGACAGAGTCAGTCTTTCTTGGTACCTACTGATGTAAGGGTTGCCAAATACTAAGAAAGCTCTGAAGAGGGGTCTTTCCTGAGAGGACAGGAATTGGCTCACCACTGCCTCCTGACAACTTCACAGAGTTGACCAAGGAGACCAGATCTGAGACAGAAAGGCCATTTGTGGGGAACATCGTATGGCCTACCAGTCAGAGGACACTCCAGATAGTGACAGACCTACTTGGGGGAAGGAGTTGCATTTGTGGGTGTTGGTTTGTGTTTGTGGTTTTTTTCCATGTTCTGAGAATAGGTAAAAAAGGAGGTTTGTTTGGATTGGAGTGGACTGTTTCCAGTAAGTCATTTGACAAGGAGACTGTTTCTATGTCTGTGTATCCCACTGTGTTTTTCTTTGTGGATATTAGAAAAAAATAGCTCATTGGGTGTGTCCTGTCTAGTAGAAAGCTTCCCAGCATGCATCCTTTCCAATTAATGAATGGACTGAGGCTTGCCTTATCCATGGGCAACACCTGCTATCTACCTAATTTTCCATTTTTTCATGAATTCTGGCCACTCTCAAGATTAGTATCATGTATTTTTGTACAAGATATGTACCACCTCCAAGCTCTGTGACATGGCCATGTACTGGATAGCTGAAGGGAATGGCGAGCAACTCAGAAAACTCACATATTAGAGTAACAAGGAAAGTCTCCGCGGAGAAACCCTGCTTGGGGCCTTTTGATTACCTATTGTTCTGTTGCTCTGAATGTCAGAAAGGTCTTTGCCTCAGGCCACCCCTTTGTGAAGCCTGAAGAAAACAGTTTTCAAATGGAAATGAATGGGCATCACCTGTGGCTCTTTGCTTCATTGCTTTGTAAATGGATGTATCTGAATCAGCCTCTTGGCCCTGTGTGAGCCTGTGGTTTAGATTTTCAGCACCTGATGAATCTAAAGAAAGATCCCATGTGGGCATCCAAAACCTAAATGGAAAAAAGATCAGTCATTGTGGATGAAGCCTCTCGCCTTCCTCTGTAAGATTCCTGACCTCCATCAAGTGAGAATAGGGATCATTTGTGTCAAATAAGTTCTTCAAAGGGCTGCAGAGGGGAGACAATAGGTGCTTGGGTTTTCTTATAACTCCAATTCACACTAAAAATCTATACCCCACAGTCAGTAGGCCTCAAATTTGAGAAGTGAAGTAGTATTAATGGCAGGCCTATTTGATCACTTCTGGTTCACACTAACGTTGTCCAGGCCACCCTGACTTTAGGCAAATGAGGGACAAGGGAGATTATTTTTGACACTGTCTTGGGCTGTGCCCCTCATGGAAACCTCCAGCTAGAGGTTATGATTAGTGTCTATATAAAAAGATGAAGAGGGCCATGTGAGAGTGTTTTGGTTTTAATTGTCATCATTTGTGTGGCAATTTGAAGAGATGCCTGGGTCCACCTGGGCTTGAACTCTGTTGTGATTCCCCTTAGAGACTGAGTTGTGTAAGTGACCTCAGAGAAGTATTGCCATGAATTGTGTTGGGATTTCAGGAGGCCACACATGAGATTCACCATTGGAATCTGAGATCTTGGCCCAGGGTGACTTTACACAGAGCACTGGGAATCTAAGCCAGGATATCACAAGATTTTATTCTGAAAGATTCCAGCCATAGTTAAAACACCAACAGGGAATCTTTAGATCACTTATAAGCAAATTAAAAAACAAAATTTTTTAACAAGAGTAAAAATACTTAGTTAATGTAATGCTACCCTGAATTTTTTGGGTGAGTTATACTTTATATTCCCTGTTTGAGATCCTAATAAACTTGAGAGAAAAAAAAAAGGAAAAGAAAAAAACAAAACTTTTGAACATAACTTTAAATGAAATAAAATCTGACCTACTGCTTTCGTAGTCATTCTCACATGTAGTAAGATGGGACACAGAGCCTTATCTCAGGTAAGACAGGGCTCTTTATAAATCTTAAGTGTTTTAGTTCTAAACCTGATCTTCATTTTTTAATATCCTTTTACAAAGTTTACAAAAATTGTTTGAGGTCACATGAACATTAGCTAACACCATATAATATCACTTTTGAAACATGAATTAAAGAATGGCTGAATGTTTTTAACATTCAAATAGATTAGGCTCTCATTAATTTAAAAATACATTTAAATTGTTGCACAATGTAAAGTGTAACATAAAACTTTACATATCTTATTGATAACAGGTAAATAAATCCCCAATATATATTTTATTTACCATACAACTTCAGAACACCAGCTTGATATAATGCTCTTTTAAAGTTTCTACCTTATCGAGTTGTATAACTGGAAGATATGAGCACATTAATAGCATCACAGTTACATTGATGTTTCTACATTAACCAAGTTTATCTTTTAAAGAAATGGCAGTACAGTGCTCTAAAATAACAGTTCTGTATTAAACAGTTGTTTAATTTTTATGGTTGCTTGCTCTGGAAAAAATAAAACTTAATAAACACAATGTCATGAGTAATCTTATGTTTTAAGAAATTTTTGTCTCTTTAACACATGACTAATTTTTACAATCTTACACAGACTTTAGTAGAAAGTCTGTATAAGATTGTAAACATTTTATACAGATTTTGTACTAAAAATTGATAGACCTTAGTATATCAATCAGATATCAAACAAAAACACTCATGAATGAGTAAATCCAAATCAAATTTACTTTACTTTTTTATCAAAATATTAGACAAATGTATTGAACAGTGTAAACCATTTTTTGGTTGAAGGAAAAGTCCTAGAACAAAGTCATATAGACCTTTGGTAGACAATAATATTTTATTAGATTTTTGAACACCTAGAAAAACTTATAGGCATAAATTTGAAGACATTTATATTTATCTGTTTATCCAATCTAAATTGAAACATTTAAACCACGTGAATTAATGATCTGTGGTCCACTTTTTAAAATTTGTTTTTATGAGCGCTTTTTTATATGAGTGCTCCTTATATATGTTAATTTGTGTATCATTTGAATGATATACGGACATATGTGTATATATATATATATATATATATATATATATATATATATTATATATATACATACAACACATAACAAAAGTGTGCACACCTAATAATAGTGAAGGCCTTGTAGCTTTTCATAGGTGAAATCACCATTGCAATGTTTTTAAAACTCCACAGTTGGTCAAAGATAAAACTGATCAGAAAAACATTAACCTAGGTCTGTAGGATCAAAATCATAAACTCAAAAAAAAAAGAATCTAAGAAAAAATTATGAGTCCTAGAAAAAATGACTGGCCGTTAATTAGTAAATACCATACAATTTACCATTTTCTTCCCTTAGGCCTCAGATCAGTCTCCTACTGAGCTTACAGGAGACTTTCATTTGCATTTCAACAGAAGTCCTGGCTGAGGTCTGGAAGGAGTAGGAAAAAACTGCTAATCTGAGCAGACACCTCAGGCCTAAGGCATTTTAACCATAATTTTCTGGTTAGGATGTTGAAAATTATGCTACAAGTTTAAGATACAATTCACAAAATTTTATATCTTTACATCTTGTTTTGTCAACAGATATCATACTATGATTTACTATCCTTGTCCAAATTAATGCACTGCTAAACACAGTGACATTTTCCCAGGCTACCCAATTCAAAATTGGAGAAAAAAAGACTGCATGATTGGGAAGTTACTTGCCAACTTGGAAGTAGAGTTCTTTAGTTTTCCATCCTAAGTATTTAAGTTCTCTGGCATGAATTATCTGAAATCAAAAACTAAACAATTACCTAAACCCGACTTTTAACTGCAATATTGTGCAATGCTTCAAAAAACGCATTCAGATACCAGATTTTTACAATAAAACATCATCATTTAGACACACATTCAGCTAAGATCATTCTCAAGAAACAATTTATAATATAAACACATTATTGCACATGTCTTAAAGGGCCAAAAACAAAGGCACAAGACAGACAGAAAGGAACTCCAGAATATGGCTGACAGACAGAAGCCTTTAAAACAGAGCAGATAAGAGAAAAATCTCCTGCACCAGTGTCACCACAGATGTCCCCACAAGGGGACCAGATGTTTTCACAGAGAAGCTACCTGAAATGTAAAATCAAGGGTCTCCATGGTGACTTTACTGCATTTAGTGTCCCCTTTTTATTTTTCTCTTTTAAAAGAAGACAGAGGTGTCATAATGCTTACAGTGCAGGGAAGGAAGGAGGGAATTCCCTGAAGCAACAGGGCTTTGGCAGTTGCTGGGGTCCCTCAGTCCCTCCTTTTACTTACAGGATAGCTCTTCTGTTTTGGGTCCACTCCAAGCATGCTCCATCTCCTAACATTTCAGTCGTCAGCTCTCAAAAAGTTCTGGGACGGGGCCGGGTATCAAAATTTGTAACTTAAAGTTCGGTTTCTGACCCTGAAGCAAATTAATGCTAATTTAATAATGAGGACAGGGTTTTGAGAAAAAGAAAATGGAGGTTTATTGCTTTGCTAACAAAGGAAAAACAAGGGGACTCTGCCAAAAGGTTGTGACTCTCATGATCTGGTGGGACAAGGGATTTTAAAGAGTTTCACTTGTTAACCTGGGTTATACTCAGTTCTTCGTTCCCCAGCAGGCATTGCCCTGTGCAGTGGGTGTGCTCCAGGCAGCCAGCTAGGGGCTTCTTTCTTCCTGCTTAACAAAGGTGGGTAAAGTTCATCACAGTTCCTTAAAACACAGTCGAAAGGGTGTCAGGCTTACTTGCTTTGTTACCCTTTTTCACGTCCAATATCCTTAAAATTTTACCACAGAAATCAAACAAAAAAACGCACAAAAACAAACAACAAAAAACATATAGACCACAGAACAAAACACAGAAAAACAGAATCCTGGTGCCGAAACAGAAAAACAGAGGAGCAATGCAACATCTTGCTAAAGCTCCAGGGTAGGAGCGTGTGTGTGCCCATCGGCACCTCTCTACCCTTCCAGAGGAATTCCCTACAGAACAGAACAGAGGACAGCATGATTCTCATTACTGTCCTGGACAGGAGTGTATGTGAGCCTCCCCAGGCCACCTCTCTGTCATCAGAAGAGATCTCCCTTAACCAGATATCAGATGTTATAAAGGCGCCACTTACTTATGGAGGCCTCCTCCACCAGGGGCTTGATAATAGTTTTAGTGTGGTGGTTCACTGCAGTGCTCCCCAGACTGACGGCTCACTCCAAGGCCTTGGAACATCTCAAGTTGTGCACCCCCTAGAGTGGTTCTCCAGCCCAGTGCCCTGGAGGGAAGGCCAGCTTCAGAATTTTCAGCAGTCTGGTTTTGTGATCTGCTCGGGCAGGGTCATCTCACTGGGGAACTCCAAAATTTTGGACTAGGATGCAAGAAAAGACCACTGACTCCAATTAAAATCAAATTAAGGCAACCTTATTATTTCAACAGGCTGGGCTGCCTCTCCTTCCCAAAATGGCGGGAACAAGACAGCAACCCCACCTTTCCTACAGCCCAGCTATATAGCCCAGAAAGTTACACAAACGGGTGGTTACAGATAACAAAACTTTGAAAGCATCACACTAATGGTAGTTTACATTTTTTTTTGCTGGCCCCAATATCAGAAATAATGAGGACCATTAGGGCCTCAGAGAGGGTTGTTGTCTGGCCAGGGAAGGCCAATATTTATGAGGTGTCACTAAAGTTTCAGAAAGTACTGTTATCTGGTCAGAGAGCCAGGTGTGGATGAGTTCAAGGCACGGGCAGGCGTTCCAAGCAGGTTCAGAATTTGCAGTAATTTAGAGTAAAGCCAAAATTATCTTTTCACGGCTTTGTGGCAAGATGGTTCCCAATTTTAATAAAAAATCAGGTTGGGTCTATCAAGCCTCTCCCTTACTTTTGGAAACTCCTCTGCAAACTCCAATGTTGTGAACTCCCGAGCATTTTAATTCCAGATATGTATTCACAGAATTTCTAACTCTTCTATTCCAATTGTGTCTTTCTTGGGGCGAAGGTAATATCAAGTCATTGTTCTGGATGAGAGTGGAAATATTTTTGTGTAGCACATATTTGCATACACATTTAGGAGATCACTCCTCCTAAACACTGTTGGAACAGAAAATTCAAACTATGGGGGAGCTTCTTAGTTGAACAACATTATTCATGAATCCAAGTTCATTAAACAAATAGTTTTGGATCAGTGGATGATATATATTTCAAGATGAATTTCAATTGGCATATACTATGCTACATTTTAATGTCTGTGTGTGTTTTTTGTTTATAATGTTTTGCGATTTATATGGATTTAAAATCAAGTTTCCACAAGATTATTCTCAGAATATTCATCCACCTGAAATACATATTTGTTTCCTAGTACTGAAAACTAACTTCAATAAATGGTGCATAAAAATCCTAATATTTCTACAGTAACTGACCCAGATTAATATCAATGCAAGTAGATTCCTAGGGGACATGATGTGTATTTTGATGTTCATTTTTATTCAACACTGCTACATTACTATTTCTGCAGCTTATGCACATCATACTGTATATATTTCATTCAAAAGTTGGCAAATTTATATGCATGTGTTTCACGTTCAATCACTTCCTGCTTCAGAACACATGAATTCCTCCAGGTTTCTTGACTATTCTTTTCATGATACTTCTTTCCAAACACATTATTTTTGATTTCCATAATCACGTTTGAAGCAAAACTCACACACTTTTCAGGATAAAATATAACCCTAATATTACCATTAGATGTATAAGTTGTTGGAATGAATGATTGCATATCAATATGAGATTTCTTTTATATTTTCAGATATCAATTCAATCCATTATTTAAAGTGGAACCAGTTAAATTATTTATACACAGTATGGTATATTCATGCATAATCTGCATATTCATAGACACAGGGTACACCTATTTGTACCCCAAATACTAAATTATACGTCTACAAAACATTGCTCCAGAAACGGTGGAAGAAATATTCATGTCACCTGATCTACACATACATTTTATCACAATAATATTCTGGACACAAAATGCAATGGTCACACTTATGATTTTAAAAAAGCCTAAATGGAAAGTGAACATGGATTACAAAAAAACATCCAAGTCCTGGATACCAAATGCTCTCGAATTCAATCCTATTTGTGACAACATATTTGTTTCTTCCTAAGATTATATATTCAAACTCAACCCTGTTGAAAATGTCTAAACCAATTACACACTTTATACTTTTGCTGATTTCCTAATGTCTCTATTTATGTCTGCTTTCCTACATATTTTCCCCTGTTCATCATTGTGACTGACTCTTCACATGTGCTGACATTTACATTCACTCTCTACCTGAAACCCTATTTGTAAAGAACTTTTGGTCCAAATCCTATACTCACTCTTCTTTATAAACCTGCTGACTACCTTGGTAATCCTACGGACTATTCCTTTATGACTAGATGTTCTGTTTGTTATTCAATCATCCGAGGTACAAGATCCAATTTCATTGTATATTGACTTATCTGAGACATCTGTGCAGAATATAATTCAAAGCTAAGTATCCCACTCAAGGGCCCAATGCCCTACTTGGCTTCAAATCTTCCCTAGATTTCTGTTATATTTTACCTATATATTCTTGTAAATATCACAGGTTTCCAATACCATTATTCATCCAGCAGAATGATTGCTAACCAAAATTGAACATATTATTAACCCTAACCATACACTGTTCCCTCAATCTAACTTTAGAGCAGTGCAGGGACAGAGTTGGTCTTACAAAAGAGGAATGTTGGGGATCTTCCACCTGCTGAGAATATCAAAGATCCATGCAGAAATGATCCCCAAAGAAGATGTAGACTGCTATGAAGGACCTGAGAGAGCAAAAGTTAGCTTCCATGGCAAACAACCTGGTCACAATGAAGGGATGTGTCTGAATAAGCCTCTCTCTTTTTAATATAGAGCAAATGGACCAAACCAGGCCTGTGTGGAGATCTTTTCCCCGGTACCAATGGTTGATATACCATTCTAACTTGTGAAAGTGTCACAGGAAGTAGGGGCAGCCTCCATCTCATGGGACCCTTGGAAGCAACTGTTAGGACAAAGTGGTTGCCAAGGCTGTGAGCTCATTCACTTCATGAAGGAAGTGACCTACCTCACTTTCTTGGTGATGGAACTCTCTGAACTTGGGATCCCTGAAAACAGGCAGCCAGAGTCAGGCCCAATAACAGTCACAGAAGTCTCACTTTTTGGATTTACCAAGGAGAGAGTCAATCTTTCTTGGTATCTACAGTTGTGAGGATGGCCAAATGCCAGGAAAGATCTGAATTGGGGTCTTTCCTGAGAAAGCAGGTATTGGCTCACCGCTGGCTCCTGACAACTTCACAGAATGGGCCAAGGAGTCCAGATTTGAGAATAGAGAAGCCATTTTGGGGGAACATAGTATGGCCCATAAGGCAGAGGACACTCTTGATAGTCACAGACCCTCTTGGGGGAAAAATGTGCCTTTGTGGGAATGAGTGTGTGTATGTGGTTTTGTCTCATGCTCTGAGAATAGGTAGGAAAGGCGGTTTCTTTGGTTTAGAATGGACTGTTTCTAGTAAGTCATTTGACAAAGCAAGTGTTTCTATGTCTGTGTATCCAACTGTGTCCATGGTTGTAGACATTACAAAAGAAAATGCATCAATGGATGTGTCCTGTCTAGGAGAAAGCTTCCCCACATTCATCCTGCCCAATTTATGAAAGGACGGAGGCTTGCCTTATTGATGGGCAAGACCTGCTGTCTTCCTAAGTTTCTGTTTTCTTCTTGAATTCTGGCCACTCTCCAGAGTAGACTCATGGTTTTGTGACCAAGATATGTAGCACCTCAAAGCTCTGTGACATGGCCGTGTACTGGATAGCTGAAGGGAATGGCGAGAATCTCAGGAAACTCAGATATCTGTGTGATCATGAAAGTCTCAGTGGAGAATCCCTGCTTTGGGCCTTTGCTTACCTATTGTTCTGTAGCACTGAAAGTCAGGAAGGTCTTTGCCTAAGGCACCACTTTGTGAAACCTGAATAAAACAGTTTTCTAATGGAAATGAATGAGCATCACCTGTCTCTCTTTGAGTAATTGCTTTTGAAAGGGATGTGTCTGAGCCAGTCTGTTGGCTGTGTGTGAGGCTGTGGCTTGCATTCTCAGCACCTGATGGATCTAAAGAAAGATGCCATGTGTGCATCCAAAACCAAAATGGCCAAAAGAGCAGTCATTGTGGATAAAATCTCTTGCCTTCCTCTGTAAGGTTCCTGACCTCTATCAAGTGAGAATAGGAATCCTTTGGGTCAAATGACTTCTTCAAAGCCCTGCGGAGGCTAGCCAATAGGTGCTTGGGTTTTCTCATGACCCCAATGCACATAAAGAATCTAAACCCCACAGTCAGTAGGCCTCAAATTGGAGAAGCAGAGCAGTATTAATGGTAGGCCTTTTTGATCACTTCTGGTTCACAGAAGGGGTGTCCAGGCCACTCTGACTTTATGGAAATGACGAGCAAGAGTGCGTATTTTGGACACTGTCTTGTCCTGCGCTCCTCATAGAAACCTCCAGCTAGAGGTTATGATGAGTGTCTATATGGAAGAAGATGAGAGCCATGTGGGACTATTTTGGTTTTAATTGTGGTCATTTGTGTGGCAGTTGGAAGAGATGACTGGGTCCACCTGGGTTTGAACTCTGGTGTGAATCCCCTTAGAGACTGAGTTCTGGAAGTGACCTCAGAGAAGTATTGCCATGAATCGAGTTGGGATTTTAGGAAGCCATGCATGAGAGTCGCCCTTATAAACTTAGATCAAGGTCCAGGGTGGCTTTCCACAGAGCACTGGGAATCTCAGCCAAATTATCCCATGATTTTATTCTTAAAGACTTGGCAGCCATACTTGAGAGTCAAAACACACATGGAACTCACATTGTAGACCTCAATAGGCCTGGCTTCATGTAACCTTTTGGCCACTCTATGGGAAGCGTTGCCTATGAAAGTTCTCCAGAGTTTCACTGAAATGAGCTTCCTCAACATTTAATGGTTCTTGAAAGCCACAGAGCCTCCCAACTACATCCTTGAAAAATGGCTAGATAAATACTTTGAAATTTTTGAAATTCCCATGACCAGGTGGCACTGGAGTATCTTTGGATGTCCTGCTGCTGATCATGAGTGTACCAGAGAGTGCCTTGATTGACTGGAATTTATAAAAATAATGTAGAACAGAGATGGTAGTAAGTTGGAGCCTGCTGAGTAGTGGGCCTAGAGCAGTGGTAGCCACGTGTGTGATAAAACATCTGTGGTGGGTCCATGTGATTAGCCCATTTGCTTCCAAATGGCTTGTGACTGACATGGTGCAGCCAGCAGACCCTTATTTGTAAAGGCATCTTTTTATTTGGAGAGCTTTCAAGGTAATGATCAGAATCAGGTTGATATGGTCAAGGGTGCAAGCTATGTGAGAAAGAAGCCTGGTTGTTTCATTCTCCTGCAGACCCTAACCCACCACACGTGACAGAACTCCCTCTAGCACTGTGTCCCAGTTGAACTTGTTGTTCAAAAAGCCCAGTGCAGCAGCAAGAGCCAAAAGCCCCAGTGCAGCAGCAAGAACCACCACAAAAATTTGAGGAGGACCAAATGGCTTCACAGTCCACACGGGGTAAACTTAGCCTCCAGTGGCCACACTTTACCTACAAAGAGAGAATTCAGCACTGCTGCCTCAGGTTCATTTGAAAATAAGAATCCATTTTCTCCAGGTCATATAGATGCAGACCCAGCTTTGATGGTCTCACTACAAAAGAAGCTAAAACTCCTTAATACAACATATATTTCAAGTGCCCAGCTTCAGAGGCAGTTTCTCAAGAAGTCTTTAGGCCAGCAGAGCTCAATGTTTGTGGAGTGTTTACCATGTCCCTTACTTTTGGAAACTGCTCTACCACCTCCAAGGTTGTGAACTCCTGAGCATATTCCATTCCAGATTTGCATTCACAGATTTTCTAACTCTTCTCCTCTAATTGTGTCTTACCTGGGGTGAAGGTAATGTCAAGGCATTGTTGTGGATGAGAGTGGAAGATTTTTGTGTAGCACATATTTGCATACACATTGGATTCATTTTCCAATTTCCCATTAAAAATACTGAATCCCTGACACGAACCCACACCCTACTAGACTCTGACTACTAATCCTAATATGATGGAGGAAAATAACCCAAACAGAATAGAAATACAAGCAGTACAGAGAAGGCATGGTGTATAGTTGGACTTGCCTTTTGCATTATGTAGGGTAGGTGTTATAAATCTAGATAATTTTTAATTGAAATAGTTCTCCATGTGTTTTTAAAGTTAACAAATATGTGAATTTCTATCTCCCTTTCTCTGTAGCCTATTCAGCAAATGTATTTTTATATGCACATATAGAATCCTAGCTGGTATCACATGTCCATACTTGTTTGGAGGCTGACGTGGCAGATAAAAATTATGAGAAGAGATAACTCCTCGTAAATGCTGTTGGATCTTAAAATTCAACCTATGGGTGATCTTCCTAGTTGAACAACATTATTCATAAATCCATGTTCAGTAAAATTAATATTTTTGGATCAGTGGACGATATATATTTCACCATGAATTTCGATTGGCATATATACTGCTACTCTTTAATGTCTGTGTGTGTTTTGTGTTTGTGTGTGTGTATATATATATATATATATATATATATATATATATATATATATATACAATCTCCAGATTTTTTAAAATATAAAATATATGTGGCTTATTATACACTCCCTAAATACATTCATATTCATGTATGTGGATTTATAATCAAATTTTTACAAGATTATTCTCAGAAATATTCATCCCCCTGAAACACATATTTGTTTACTAGTACTGAAAACTAACTTCAATGAAAGGTGCATACAAATCCTAATATTTCTGCAGTAACTTACCCAGGTTAATATCAATGCAAGTAGATTCCTATGGGACATGATGTGTATTTTGACATTCATTTTTATTCAACACTGGTACAGTACTATTTCTTCAGTTTATGCACATAATAGGATAAATGTTTCATCCAAAATTTCAAAATTTAAAACATTTGATTCACTTTCAATCACTTCCTGCTTCAGAACACATGTATTCCTCCATGTTTCTTGACTGGTCTTTCATGAGACTTCTTTGCAAACACATTATTTTCGATTTGCATAATCATTTTTGAAGCAAAACTCACACACTCTTCATGATCAACCGTAACACTAATATTACCATTAGATGTACAACTGGTTGTAATGAATGTATGTATGCCAATATCAATATAAGATTTCCTGTATATTTTCAGATATCAATTTATTCCAATTCCAATTTCTAATGTTGGGTCCAGTTATATTATTTATTCACAGTTTTGTCTATTCATTCATCATCTCTATATTCATCAAAACAGGGTACACCTATTTTTTTCCCCAATACTAATTTATAGGTTGTAAAAATATTGCTCCCCATAATGGTGGAAGAAATACTCATATCACCTGATCTACATCTACATTTTTATCACAGTAATATTCTGGACACAAATGTAAAGGTAACACTTATGATTGTACCAAAACCTAAATTGAAAGTGAATATATATTACTAAAACCATCCATGTGCAGGTCGCCTAATGCTCTCAAATTTCAATCCTATTGGTGACTACATATTTGTTTCTTCTAATATCATATATTCAACCTCAACCCTGTTGAAAATGTCTAATCCTGTTACTCACTTTATACTTTGCCTGATTTCCTAATGTCTCTATTTTATATCTGCTTTCCTACATATTTTCCCCAGTTCATCATTGTGACTGACTCTTCATATGTGCTGATATTTTCATTCACTCTCTAAATGAAACCCTATTGCTAAAGAACTATATTTCCAACTCAAAGACTCACTCTTCAACCTAAACCTACTATTTTCCAAATCCTACTGACTATCCCTTTTTGAATGGATGTTCTCTTCGACATTCAGGCATCTGAGGTACTAGGTTTTATTCCATTGTATGTAGATTTACCTGCGACCACATTGCAGAATGTAATTCAAAGCTAAATATCATAATCAAGGGCCCAATGCCCTTCCTGGCTTCAAATCTTACCTAGATTTCTCTTTTCATACTTATATTTCAAATACATATTCTTATAAATATTTCAGGTTCCCAATACCATTATTCATCCAGCAGAATGATTCTTAACACAAATAAAACATGTTGTTAACCCTAACCATACACTGTTCCCTCAATCTAAATTTACAGAGGGAAGGGACAGAGTTGGTCTTACAGTAAAGAAATGTAGGGGGTCTTCCACCTACTGAGACCCTCAAAGTTCCATGCTGAAATGATCACTGGAGAATATATACACAGCTATGAAGGACCTGAGAGAGCAAAAGTCATGTTCAATGGCAAACAACCTGGTCAGGATGAAGGTTTCTGTCTGAATCAGCCTCTCTATTCTTAATGTAGAGAAGATGGACCAAACCAGGCCTGTGTGGGTAGCTGTTCCCGGGTGCCTATGGTTGATATAAGATTCTAAGTTGTGAAAGTGTCACAGGAATTAGGGACAGCCTCCTTTTCATGTGAGACTTGGAAGCCACTGGTTGGACAAAGTGATTGCCAAGGCAGTGACCTCATTCAGTTCCTGAAGGAAGTGACCTCACATCACTTCCTTAGTGAAGGAAATCTCAGAACTTGAGATTCATGAAGCCAGGCACCCAGAGTCAGTCCCAGTCCCAGTCCCAGTGGTCTCACTTGTTTGGATTTACCAAGGACAGAGTAAGTCTTTCTTGGTACCTATTGATGTGATGATTGCAAAATGCCAGTAAAGCTCTGAAGAGGGGCCTTTCCTGAGAAAGCAGGTAGTGGCTCAACTCTGGGTCCTGACACCTTCACAGAGTTGGCCAAGGAGACCAGATCTGAGACATTTCAGGCCATTTAGGGGGAAAATAATATGGCCCACCAGTCAGAGGACACTCCGGATAGTAACAGACCTTCTTGGGGGAAGGAGCTGCCTTTGTGGGTGTTGGTTTGTGGTTTTGTCTCATTTTCTGAGAATAGGTAGGCAAGGCGCTTTATGTGCTGTGGAATGAACTGTTTATTGTAAGTCATTTGACAAGGCGAGTGTTTCTATGTCTGTTTACCTCACTGTGTCCGTGGTTGTACTCATTAGAAAAAAAGAATGCATCAATGGATGTGTCCTGTCTAGTAGAAAGCTTCCCAGAATTTATCCTGCCCAATTTATGAATGGAGTTCAGATTGCCTTATCAATGGGTAACACCTGCAATCTTCCTAAGTTACAGTTTTCTTCCAGAATTCTGGCCCCTCTCCCGAATAGTCTCATGGTTTTGTCTCTAAGGTATGTACCACCTCCAAGCTCTGTGACATGGCCATGTACTGGATAGCTCAAGTGAATTGTGAGCATCTCAGAAAAATCAGATATATGTGTGACCACTAAATCTCAGTGGAGAAACCCTGCTTTGGGCCTTTTGCTTACCTATTATTCTGTTGCTATGAATGTCACGAAGTTCTTTGCCTCAGGCCACCAATTTGTGAAGCCTGAAGAAAACAGTTTTCAAATGGAAATGAATGGGCATCACCTAGGGCTCTTTGCTTAATTGCTTTGGAAAGGGATGTGTCTGAATCAGCCTCTTGGCCCTGTGTGAGGCTGTGGCTTAGATTCTCAGCACCTGATGGATCTAAAGAAAGATCCCATGGATGCATACAGAACCAAAATAGCCAAAAGAGCTGTCATTGTGGATGAAGACTCTCGCCTTCCTTTCAAAGGTTCCTGACATCTATCAAGTGAGAATAGGGATCCTTTGGGTCAAGTGAGTTATTCAAAGCCCTGCAGAGGCTAGCCCATACGTGCTTGGGTGTTCTCATTACTCCAATTCACATAAAGAATCTAAACCCCACAGTCAGTAGGCCTCAAATTGGAGAAGCCAAGCAGTATTAATGGCAGACCTATTTGATCACTCCTCGTTCACAGTCAGGGTTTCCAGGCCAAACTGATTTTAGGCAAATTGGGGGAAAGGTAGGTTATTTTGGACATTGTCTTGGTCTGTGCCCCTCATGGAAAACTCCATCCAGAGGTTATGATGAGGGTCTACATGGAAGAAGATAAGGGCCATGTGGGAGAATTTTGTTTTGAATTGTGGTAAGTTGTGTGGCAGTTGGAAGAGATGCCTGGGTTTACCTGGGCTTTAACTCTGGTGTGATTCCCCTTAGAGTCTGAGTTCTAGAACTGACCTCAGAGAAGCATTGTCATCAATTGTGTTTGAATTTTACTAGGCCATGCATGAGAGTTGCCTTTGGAACCTGAGATCTAGGCCCAGAGTGGCTTTCCACAGAGCACTGGGAATCTCAGCCAGGATATCACATGATTTTATTCTGAAAGACTTTGCAGCCACAGTTGAGTCAAAACACGCATGGACCTCACATTGTAGACCTCAATGGGTCTGGCTTCATGTGACCTTTTGGCTACTCTTTGGGAAGCCTTGCCTGTGAGTGTTCTCTAGAGCTTTCATTGAAATGAGCTTCCTCAACATTTAATGGTTCCTGAATGAATTGAAATCCCCAGAGCCTCCAACTTCATCCTTGACAAATGGCTTGATAAATACCATGAAATTTTTGAAATTCCCATGACCAGGTGGCACTGGAGAACTTTTGGATGTCCTGTTGCTGATGATGAGTGTACCAGACAGTGCCTTGATTTACTGGGTTTCATGAAATTTGTGTAGAACAGTGATGCCAGTAAGTTGGATCCTGCTCATTAGTGGGCCTAGAGCAGTGGTGTGAAGGTGTGTGATAAAACATGTGTGGTGGTGACATGTGGATCTGCCATTGGCTTTCCAAAGGCTTGTGACTGACATGGTACAGCCAGCAGACCCTTCTATGCAAAGATGTTTTTTATATAGAGAGGTTTCAGGGCAATGTTCAGAATCAGGTTGCTATGGAAATGGGGGCAACTTATGTGGAATTGAATCCTGGTTGGTGCATTCTCATGCAGACCGTGACCCTCCACACGGGACAGAACTCTCTCCAGCACTGTGTCCCAGTTTAGCTCCTTGTATTTCATGAAGCAAATACCAAACTCCCAGTGCACCTGTGAGAAACACCACGAAAATTGGAGAATGACCAAATGGCTTCACAGTCCACACGTGGAGACACTTACAACCCAGTGACCATAGTTAAACTACAAAGAGAGTATTCAGCATGGCTGCCTCATGTTCATTGGAAAATTAGAAACAATATCCTCCAGGTCACATTGTTGCACACCCAGATTTGATGGTCTCCCAACAAAGGAAGCTAAAGCTCCTAACAACAACATATATTTTTAAGTGCCTAACCTCAGAGGAAGTTTCTCAAGAAGTCTTTACACCAGCAGAGCTCCATGTTTGAGAAATGTTTACCCTGTCCCTTACTTTTGAAAACTCCTCTACCACCTCGGAGGTTGTGAACTCCTGAGCATTTTTCATTCCTGATATATATTCACAGATTTTCTAACTTTTCTCCTCTAATTGTGTCTTACTCGGAACAAAGGCAATGTCAAGGCAATGTTCTGGATGAGAGTGTGAACATTTTTTGTAGCACATATTTACATACACATTGCATTCATTTTACAATTTTCCATTCAAAATACTGAATCTCTGACATGAACCCATACCCTACTGGACTCTGACTACTACTCCTAATATGATGGAGAAAAATAACACAAACAGAATAGGAATACAAGCAGTTAGGAGAAATCATAGTGTATAGTTTACTTGTATTTTGCATGATTAATGGTAGGTGTTATAAATCTAGTCAATATTTAATTTAAATAGTTCTCCATGTGTTTTTAAGGTTAACAAATATGTGAATTCCTGTCTCCCTTTCTCTGTATCCTATTTAGCACATGTACTTTTAAATGCACATATAGAATCATACCTGGTATCACATGTACATTTTTGTGAGGTGGCTGATTTGGCAAATACAATTTGTGAGAAGTGATCACTCCTCTTAAACGCTGTTGGAACTGAAAATTCAACCTATAGGTGAGCTTCCTAGTTGAACAACATTATACATAAATCCATGTTCAATTAAAGAAATATTTTTGCATCTGTGGATGATATATATATCATGATAAATTTCGATTGGCATATATATTGCTAATTTAATGTCTGTGTGTGTGTGTGTATTTTGTGTGTGTGTGTGTATGTGTGTGTGTGTGTGTGTGTGCATATATATATATATATATATATATATATATATATATATATATACTCTCCAGAAATATATGTGTCTTATATACACTCTCTAAATTCATTCATGTTCATGTATATGGATTTATAATCAACTTTTCACAAGATTATTCACAGAAATATTCATCCACCTGAAATACATATTTGTTTCCAGTACTTAAAACTAACTTCAGTTTATTTTGCATACAAATACTATTATTTCTACAGTAACTGACCCAGTTTAACATCAATGCAAGTAGATTCCAGTGGGACATGATGTGTATTTTGAAGGTCATTTTTATTCAGCACTGGTACAAAACTATTTCTTCAATTTATGCACATGATAGGATATATATTCCATCCACAAGTTAGCAAACTTATAGGCAGTTGTTTCACTTTCATCACTTCCTGCTTCAGAACACATAAATTCCTCTAGGTTTCTTGACTGAGCTTTTCATGAGACTTCTTTCCAAACACATTATTTTTAATTTCCATGATCACTTTTGAAGCAAAACTCACACACTCTTCATGATAAACCATAATCCTAATATTACCATTAGATGTATTAGTGGTTGAAATGAATGTATGTATATCAATATAAGATTTCCTGTATATTTTCAGATATCAATGGAATCCATTATTTAAATTTGGAACCCATTGTATTATTTATTCACATTATGGTCTATTCATGCATTATCTCTATATTCAGAGTCACAGGATATACCTATTTGTACCCCCAATACTAATTTATACATCTTGAAAATATTGCTCCCAGAAATGTTGGAAGAAATACTCACGTCACCTTATCTACATATACATTTTATCACAGTAATATTCTGGACACAAAAAGCAAAGATGACACATATTATTTTACCAATGTAAAGGTCAGGCGAGTGTCGGAGGAAGAGACTACCAGAGACTGTCTCATGCAACAGCCAAGGATTTATGGGGGTCCAGCATGCTGGGGTCAGAGCTCCCTTGAATAGAGCACAGAGCCCTGAGAACAGCTTAAGCAGAGCTTATATACTTTCCTTGGAGAGGGCAGATAGGAAAGTTTATTGATGGGTCAGGGCGAGTGGGCGGTTTGCGTCCAAATGGGTGAGGAAGTACATTCTGCAGTTTTGCAGTTGGGTACAGCACTTTCAGGTAACTAGATTAGCAAACAGTTCTCAAGACATCAACAGTGTTTTGTTAAGCATACCGAAAAACTGGAAGTGACAAGTACCTATTTTATTAACCTTTCATTCCCCACTTCTTCTTTTGGTTAATTTTAATCATAAAAATGATCATTGGGGGTGTCACATTTTATGTTTACTAGTGTGGTATATTGTTTTCTGATTACCATAAGTTTAACTTGTCCAATTTGAGCATGGAGAAAGGAAACTACACGGTTGATCAAACAGGGTCGTACAATTACCAAT
The DNA here is from genome assembly GCF_048772815.1 of Callospermophilus lateralis. Taxonomy (NCBI): domain Eukaryota; kingdom Metazoa; phylum Chordata; class Mammalia; order Rodentia; family Sciuridae; genus Callospermophilus; species Callospermophilus lateralis. The sequence goes on along the minus strand of NW_027513502.1, from coordinate 77,918 downwards.
AATATGAGGATTATTAATGGACCGGCCAGGGCTGATGAAAACGTAGTTAATGAGGGGGCTTTGTGAACCAAGACTCAAACCACCTTTTTTGGGCCTCTCTCTCTTGTTGATGCTCTTCAAGGCATCTTCTTAATTTAATCATAGATTCTTTTACAACTCCAGTATGGTCGGCATAAAAACAACATTCTTCCCTCAATGCAGGACGAAGGCCCCTTCTCTCATGAAGAGGAGGTCCAAACCACGACTGTTCTGTAAAATAACTTCAGAGAGAGAGGTTAAAGATTCGTGTAAAGCTGTGAAGGAGGTTTTTAATATCTTTAAGTTTTGGTCTATTACTGCTTCTAATTGGGTCATTTGTTGTGTCCCATGGACCAGGGCAGTGGTTCCTGTGCCCACCCCTGCAGCAACTCCTATTCATAATAGGATGACTAAAGTGAGGGATACAGGTTCCTGGCAGAACCGGGTTGTTTGCCCCCCTATTTGATATTTAAATGTACCTGCGTCATGATAGAGCACTCTGGAAAACATCTGCACCATTACATAATTAATCACATCTGTTGACCATTTTATGAAAACATAAACAATGTTTAAGTGTATAGAATTGTACTGCTGTAGAGATGGACAAGGCAAGGTACCTAAGATAGCACAGAAGACAGAGAAACAGTCTTATTTGGTTGCATCCGGATTTAGAGGGCATTGCTTCTGTTGTAATCAATTAATCCCTGAACCCAAAGTTTAGGTTGTTTCAGAATTTTGTACCCAGCATGTAAGGGAAGGGGCTCAGAAGTTCACAGTCTGCAGAAGTTCACAAAAAGCAGTTTTTGTTTCTGTTTTTTTTTCCTCTGTTCTGGGAAAGTTAACTTCTTAAGGACACCTGGGAGGGGGAGAGCTTTTTTCTTCTTTTTTTTCTTTTCCTCCCTGCCAGCTGTTACCATGGAGCCCAGTTGGTAACTTCTATATCTTAGAAATGTAGCCATCTCTATGAAGCCCCAGCTCTAGGCCAGAGGCCTTCTTCATATATTTTGTTAAAAACTACTAAGGGGGTGTCTAGCTTAGGAGTGCTGATTTTTCCAGCCAGTGGCCACGTAGAACAGAGCAACACGAATAGAGGAAGTTTATCTACATTGAACTCTTTTATACGAACTGTGTTGCTGAAAGGCTTAAAGTCAGCCATGGTGAAGACTTCTGGAGAAGGTCATTTAAGACTTTTCTGTGGGCCTGGTACAGAGGGGAAGACAGGGAAGGCAGGGGATGAGAGTAGCTCCGTGGATCTGAGGATGAGGAAAAAGAGATATAAAAGAATTATGGGAAAGGGGTTTGGGATTTTCCTGGCAACAAAACTTGAGCAGTAGAACAGGTAGAGCAGAGGGGAAGACGGGAGTGAGTATCCCAAAAAGCCTGTGAGGGACTTTAAATTCTTAGTAACCTGTTTTCAGTGATGACAAAGCAACTTTAAAGGCCATTTTAATTACATCTTTGATAGGCGTCTGAGGGCACTCCTTAGCTGGTTTGAGCTTTGGGTTAGCTGGTAAGAGGACCTGGTGGGACCCGGTGTGGGCACTGACAGGAGGAGAGAGGAGTGAGTGGGTGGAAGGGTACCTCAGTACCTGCAAGCTCAGCAAGGGGCAATGGTCTGAGAACCGACGGAAATTTGGGTTTTTGATCTAGTAACTGGAGCTGAGAAATCAGGTTGCTGATGTGGGAGTGACAGCAGAGAGTCTGGGGCAGAAGGCTGCGGGTGAGTATCTATTGGAGAATCATAGTTCAGGATTTGAGCATAGGAGGGAAAAGGCCTACACGTAGGGGAATTTCCTTCCACACTTTTGAGCACTTGTCGAAGTTGAAAAGGTCACGCAAAATTTGAGGATCTAGAGACCCCTCTGGTGGCCATCGGTTTTTGTTATCTAACTGGTAATATGGCCAATGCTGTGTACTGAATTTGATGAGGAGTTTTGCTTCCACCAGGTAGCCCCTGTATCCTCACATCCCCATTATTTACAGAAGAAGTTGGCTTTTCCCCCACACAGTCGTGGCTGTTTTTGGCTTTGGTAGTCTGCCAGGCAAACATAGTAATCTAGGCTAGCCAACCTGCATCTGGCTCGCGTGTCCCTACATCCATAATGTTTGTTTCCATTATCTATTGTATGGAAAGTATTTAATGGAATTTTTGGGGATCCTCTTCATCAGGGATTTCCCAATAGGAAAGACGTATAGCCAGCTGACAAATTTCTTGGTGGAGAGATGGCCACCAGGTCCCTAAGTGGGCTGTATGTGCGATAGACCATACTTCTTGTCTAGTAGGATTTGTGATCAGCCATCGCTGCTGAACGGGTTGATGAGGGTTAGGACTACTGGTGACCAATTGGAGAGTCTATAGTCTTATTCACATGGTGAATATACAATTTGAAAATGTTACCAGTCTTTTCCATTTTCCAGCCAGATTCTGGACAGGGCACAGGCTTGAGATGAGAATTAGGAACCAGGAAGTGATTCCGTCTAACTTTAGCACTGTAGGTGTTATAAGTAGCACCTGGTATGGTCCTGTCCAGCCGGGATCCAGGGATGACACCTGATGTTGTCTTATGTAGACAAAGTCTCTTACTTGATATAGATGTGGAGTACCCTCTTCAGCAGGTTGGTAGGCAGTGGCCAGCTGTTTCCACAGGTATTGCTGAGTTCCTTCCAGAACTTTAAGTCTGTCAAGCAAGGTCGTGTGGAAGGGATCGTTAGATCTTTGAGTTAGGGTTAGGTCCCTTACTGGAGATGGGGCCCCATAGAGAATTTCATAGGGGGTGAGGTTACACAAAGAAACAGAGGGAGTATTTCTTGCATGAAATAGTGCATAAGGCAGGAGCATAGTCCAATCTTTTATGCTACTCTTTAAGCTTAATTTCGTTTAGGTCTCTTTAATGGTTCTATTTAATTTTTTTACCTGTCCTGAACTCTGGGGTCTATAAGCACAATGTAACTTCCAATTAATCCCCAGGGTCCTGGCTAACCCCTGAGTTACCTGGGCCATGAACGCTGGTCCATTATCAGACCCTATTACCTTAGGCAGGCCGTACCTTGGAAAAATATCTTTCAGGATCTTCTTGACCACAATTTGCGCCTTTTTTTTGGGGGGGGGAGGCTTCAATCCATCCTGAAATATATCTACAAATAGTAGGAGATATTTAAGTCCATACCATGCTTGCTTAATTTCAGTAAAGTCCACTTCCCAGAATTGTCCTGGTCTGGTTTCTCGTAGGTGCTTTCCTGCAGGAAGCTTGGAAGTGTAAGCATTAACCTATTGACAGACCCGACAGGCTTTTTTTTACCTGTTCAGTTATTTCCTTTCACTGTGAGTCGGTTAGTGGAAAACTCTGTTCTTGATCCTTCAGGAATGCCTGCAATTTCTTTGAACCAAGGTGTGTGAACTGATGTACATTTTTAACGTAGTGTAGGGCTTTCTGAAATTTCAGGCTTTGCTCAGTGAAGTTGAGGAGTACAGTGTCAGTGTCCTTAGATGTTATCAAAAGCTTGCTGGATCTCAGGGGTCCATTAGAATTGGGCATCTCCCTTTAACAGCGGGTGTAAATGAGAAGTTAAGGACCCAAACACAGGAATCCTTAACCTGCAAATCCCAGCAGTCCCAAGAAACTCTCTGTGTTGTCTGCTGTTAGATGGGGGTGGTTTCTGCACAACCGTTTGATTTCTGGGCTCAGTGAGCCATCGTTTACTGCCCCTAAAGGAATAGCCCAGGAAGATTACTTCTTGCTGGCAAATTTGGGCCTTTTAGGAAGAAGCTCTATACCCGAGTTGAGGAAGCTCACATAATACTGCTTGGGTCCCAGATTCACAGATATCCTTGGTGTTGGGTGCCAGTAGCAGGTCATCCACGTATTGAAGCTGGGTGACTTCGGGGTGTGTAGTTCTGAATCTGTTGAGATCTCTTTGGAGGGCTTCATGAAAGAGAGTGGGGGAGTTTTTCAACCCTTTTGGGGAATCTAGTCCAAGTTAGTTGACCACACGTTCCAGTTTCTGGGTCTACCCACTAGCAAGCAAACAGCAACTGACTATATTTATGCAGAGGCAAGCAAAAGAAAGCATCTTTTAAGTCCAGAACAGTATACCATTTCCTCTCAAGGTTCAGAGTGATAAGCAGATTGTACGGATTAGGTACACTGGGGTGAATGTCCTACACTCTGTTGTAGGTCTCTCTTATGTCTTTAATGGGGGATAGTCCCCGGCTCCTGGCTTTTTATACTGGTAGCAGGGGAGTGTTTTAGGATGATTGACAAGGCCTTAGGACCCTAAGGCCAGATATTTCTGAATATGGGGCCTTATCCCATCTTTAGCTTTTTTGCTCAGAGGATATTTTTTGACATTGATTGGGGAGGCTGAGGTTTTGAACTCCACTGTTTTTGGAGGTTGTTTCATGGCTAGTCCTAACCCAGCAGTTTTTTTCCAGGCATCTGGGTAATCTGTTATCCATTTCTGGGGTAGCTTGCCTGTTTGATCAGTCTTGGGGGGTGTGAAGAGTTGCTGTTCATCTTCTACTGACATATTTAAAGCCGTGAATATAGGAGTTTATACTAAAGGATTTAGAAATATCATTTTGGGGCCTTCGGGGTTAAAAGTCATTTTGGCCCGGAGCTTGGTGAGCAGATCTCTGCCCATCAATGGGGCCAGGCATTCTGGGATTATTAGGAAGGAGTGATGGATTTTTCCTTTCCTCATGTCCATGGTTTTCTTAGTTGTCTAATTCCCATATTTACTGGTGTTAGCACTTTGAACTAGAGAGCTTTTATTTGATAGAGGGCCCAGTGGGGCCTTAAGGACTAAGTATACTGCCCCTGTATCCACTTCAAAGTTTACTGGGGTCCCCTCCACATCAAAAGTTACCCTGGGTTTATTGGGAGTCTAGCAATCTGGGTCTCAGTGCTCACTTGAATAGAGCAGAGAGCAATGAGAACAGCTTAAACAGAGCTTACATACTTTCCTTGAAGAGGGCAGGGAGGGAAGCTTATTGATGGGTCAGGGCGAGTGGGCGGTTTGCGTGCAAACTGGTGAGGGTGTACATTCTCAGTTTGGCAGTTGGGGACAGCACATTCTGGGAAAAAAATTAGCAAACAGTCCTCAAGGTTTCAACAGTGTTTTGTTAAGCATACACAAAAACAGGAAGTGACAAGTACCTATCTTATTAACCTTTCACCAAATCCTAAATGGAAAGTGAGCATGGATTTCTAAAAACATCCATGTCCAGGTTGCTTAATGCTCGCAAATCAATCCTATTGGTGACTACATATTTGTTGCTTTCTAAGATTATATATTCAACCTCAACCCTGTTGAAAATGACTAATACTAACCCTCACTTTATGCTTTTCCTGATTTCCTAATGTCTCCATTGATATCTGCTTTCATACATATTTTCCTGAGTTCATCATTGTGACTGACTCTTTACATGTGCTGAAATTTACATTCACTCTCTATCCGAAACCCTATTGCTACAGAACTTTTGTTCGAAATCCTATACTCACTCTTTTTTCTATACCTGCCAACTATCTTCCTAATCCTACCGACTATCCCTTTTTGACTGGAAATTCTCTTTGACAATCAATCATCCAAGGTACAAAGTCCTATGCCATTGTATATCAATTTATCTGAGACATCTGTGCAGAATATAATTCAAAGCTAAGTATCCCAATCAACAGCCCAATGCCCTTCTTGGATTCAAATCTTATCTAGATTTCTGTTTTCATACTTATATTTCACCTATATATTCTCGTAAATATCGCGAGTTCCCAATACCATTGTTCATTCCTCAGTATGATTTCTAACCTAAATCAAACCTGTTATTACTCTAACCATACACTGTACCCTCAAACTAACTGTACAGAAGAGCCGGGAGAGAGTTTGTCTTACAATACAGTAATGTAGGGGCTCTTCCACCTGCTGAGAACATCAAAGGTACAAGCAGAAATGATACCCTGGAGAAGTTGCAGGCAGCTATGAAGGACCTAATAGAGCAAAAGTCATCTTCCATGACAAACAACCTGGTCAGTATTAAGGGATGTGTCTGAATCAGCCTCTCCTTTCTTAATGTAGAGAAGATTGATCAAACCATGCCTATGTGGAGAGCTGTTCCCAGGTGCCTATGGTTGATATACCATTCTAACTTGTGAAAATGTCACAGGAAGTAGTGCCAGCCTTTATCTCATGGGAACCTTGGATGAATCTGGTAGGACAAAGTGGTTGCCAAGGCAGTGACCTTATTCAGTTCCTGAAGGAAGTGACCTCACCTCACTTTCCTGGTGATGGAAATCTCTGAATTTGGGATCCAGGAAGCCAGGCACCGAGAGCCAGTCCAAGTCCCAATCCCAGTGGTCTCACTTGTTTGGATTTACCAAGGACAGAGTCAGTCTTCCTTGGTACCTACTGATATGAGGATTGCCAAATGCCTGAAGAGCTCTGAAGAGGGGCCATTACTGAGAAAGCAGGTAGTGGTTCACCGCTGGCTGTTGACAACTTCACAGAGTTGGTCAAGGAGACCAGATCTGAGACAGTACAGGCCATTTTAGGGGAACATAATATGGCCCACTATTCAGAGGACACTCCGGATAGTCACAGACCTACTTGAGTTAAGGAGGTGCCTTTGTGGGTGTGGGTGTGAGTTTGTGGTTTTGTCTCATGTTCTGAGAATAGGTAGGAAAGGCTGTTGTTTTGATTGGAGTGGACTGTTTCTAGAAAGTCGTTTGACTAGGTGAGTGCTTCTATGTCTGTGTATCCCACTCTGTCCATGGTTGTAGACATTCGAAAAGAGAATGTATCAATGTATGTGTCCTGTCTAGTGGAAAACTTTCCAGCATTCATCAGGCCTAGTTGATGAATGGACTGTGGCTTTCCTTATGGATGGGCAACACCTACTAACTTCCTAAGTTCCTGTTTTCTTCCTGAATACTGGCCACTCTCCAGAATAGCCTCATAGTTTTGTGTCTAAGATACATACCACCCCCAAGCTCTGTGACATGGCCATGTACTTGATAGCTATAGGAAATGGGAACATCTTAGAAAACTCAGACATCATTGTGACCAGTAATCGCTCAGTGAAGAAACCATATTTTGGTTCATTTGCTTACCTATTGTTCTGTTGCCCTGAATGTCAGGAAGGTCTTTGCCTCAGGCCACCCCTTTGTGAAGCCTGAATAAAACAGTTTTAAAATGGAAATAAATGGGAATAACTTGTGGTTCTTTGCTTTGGAAAGGGATGTGTTTGAATCAGCCTCCTAGCCCTGTATGAGGTTGTGGCTTAAATTTTCAGCACATGATGGATCTAAAGATAGATACCATGTGTGCAATCAAAACCATAATGGCAAAAATTCAGTAATTGTGGATGAGTCTCTTGCCTTCCTCTGTTAGGTACCTGACCTCTATCAAGTGAGACAGGGATCCTTTTGGTCAAATGAGTTTTTCAAAGTCCTGCAGAGGTGCTTGTGTTTTCTCGTGACTCCAAATCACATTAAAAAAATCTATACCTGAGAGTCAATAGGGCTCAAATTGGAGAAGCAGAGCAGTATTAACGGCAGGCCTATTTGATCACTTCTGGTTCACAGGAAGGGTGTCCAGGCCACCCTGACTTTAGGCAAATGAGGGCCAAGGTAGAATATTTTGGACACTGTCTTGGGATGCGTCCCGCATGGAAACCTCCAGCCAGAGTTTATGATGAGTGTCTATATTTAACAAGATGAGGGCCATGTGGGAGTGTTTTGGTTTTAATTGTGGTCATTCGTGTGGCGGTTGGAAGAGATGACTGGATCCAACTGGGCTTGAACTATGGTGTCATTCCCCTTAGAGACTGAGTTCTGGAACTTACCTCAGAGAAATATTGCCATGAATTGTGTTGGGATTTAGGAGGCCACGCATGAGAGTCACCCTTGGAAACTGAGATCTAGGCCCAGTGTCGCTTTCCACAGAGCACTGGGAATCTCAGGAGGATATCACACAATTTTATTCTGAAAAACTTGTCAGACATATTTGATAGTCAAAACACACATGGACCACAATTGTAGACCTCAATGGGCCTGGCTTCATGTGACCTTTTGGCCACTCTTTGGGAAGCCTTGCCTGTGAGAGTTCTCCAGAGCTTTCATTGAAATGAGGTTCCTCACCATTAAATAATTTCTGAATGAATTGAAACCCACAGTGTCTCCAACTTCATCCTTGAAAATTGGCTAGATAAATACCATGAAATTTTTGAAATTTCCTTGACCAGGTGGCACTGGAGAACATTTGGATGTCCAGTTGCTGATCATGAGTGTACCAGACAGTGTGTTGATTGACTGGTTTTCATGAAAATGGTGTAGAAAAGAGATGCCAGTCATTTGAAGCCTGTTGAGTAATGGGCCCAGAGCGGTGGTGAGCAAGTGTGTGATAAAACATCTGTGGTGGGGTCATGTGGATCTGCCATTGGCTTCCAAATGGCTTGAGACTGACATGGTGCAGCCAGCAGATCCTGTATGTAAAGACATCTGGTTATATAGAGAGGTTTCAGGGCAATGTTCAAAATCAGGTTTCTATGGTCAAGGGAGCAACCTATGTGGTATACAAGCCCTGTTGGTGCATTCTCCTGCAGACCCTGACCCACCACACGTGAAAGAACTTCCTCCAGCCCTTTGTCCCAGTTGAACTCCTTGTATTTCATGAAGCAAATACCAAACTCCGAGTGCAGTATCAAGAAACGTTTCGAAAAGTGGAGGATGACCAAATGGCTTAGCAGTCTACATGGGGAGACACTTAGACCCAGTGGCCATAGTTTACCTACAAAGAGAGAAATCAACACTGCTGCTTCATGTTCATTGGAGAATTAAAATCCATGTCCTCCAGGTCACAGATGTGCAGACCAAGCTTTGATGGTCTCACTAGAAAGGAAGCTAAAGCTCCTGACAACAACATATATTTCAAGTGCCCAACCTAGAGGCAGTTTCTCCAGAAGTTTTTAGGCTGGTAAATCTCCATGTTTGTGGAGATTTTACACTGTCCCTTACTTTTGGAAACTCCTCAACCAACTCCAAGGTTGTGAACTCCTGAACATTTTTCATTTCAGATATGCATTCAAAGATTGTCTAACTCTTCTCCTCTAAATGTGTCTTACTTGGGGTGAAGGTAATGTCAAGGCATTGTTCTGAATGAGAGTGAGAAAATTTTTGTGTAGCACACATTTGCATACACATTGATTCATTTTACAATTTTCCATTTGAAATACTGAATTCTTGACACTAACTCATACCCTACTAGACTCTGACTACTAATCCTAATACGATGAAGAAAAATACCCAAACAGAATGAAAATACAAGCAGTTTACAGCAGGCATGGTGTATTGTTGGACTTCCTTTTTGCATGATAGAGGGTAGGTATTCTAAATCTACTCAATTTTTAATTGAAATAGTCCTCCATGTGTTTTTAATGTTAACACATATGTAAATTACTGTCTTCCTTTCTATGTAGCCTACTCAGCACATGTATTTTTATATGCAAATATAGAATCCTACGTGGTCTCACACGTACATTTTTTTGAGTTGGCTGACTGGGCAGAAACAAGTTGTGAGAAGAGATCTCGTAAACGCTGGTGGAACTGAAAATTAAAACTATGGGTGAGCTTCCCAGTAGAACAATTTATACATAAATCCATGTTCAGTAAAATAAATATATTTTCATCTGTGGATGATATATATTACTGATAAATTACGTTTGGCATATATATTGATACTTTTTAATGTATTTTTGTGTTTTTCTGTATATATATATATATATATATATATATATATATATATATATATATATATATATACACACACACACACACACACTCTCCAGATTTATAAAATATGAAATATATGTCTCTTATATACACTCCATCAATTCATTCATGTTCATGTATGTGGATTTATAATCAACTTTTCACAAGATTATTCTCAGAAATATTCATCTACCTGAAATACATATTTGTTTCCCAGTATGAGAACTAACTTCAATCAATGGTGCTTACAAATCCTAATATTTCTACAGTAACAGACCCAGTTTAACATCAATGCAAGTAGATTCCTATGGGACTTAATGTCTATTTTGACCTTTATTTTAATTCAACACTGGTACATTAGTATTTCTTCAGTTTTTGCACATCATAGGACATATATTTCATCCACAAGTTAGCAAATTAATAAGAATTTGTTTCACTTCCTGCTTCAGAACACATGAATTCTTCCATGTTACTTGACTGGTCTTTTCATGAGACTTCTTTCCAAACACATTATTTTCAATTTCCATAATCAATTTTGAAGCTAAACTCACACACTCTTCATGATAAACTATAACATTAATATTACCATTAGATGTAAAACTGGTTGGAATGAATGTATGCATATCAATATAAAATTTCCTGTATATTTTCACATTTCAATTCAATCCATTATTTAAAGTTGGAACCAGTTATGTTATTTATTCACTGTATGGCCTATTAATGCATTATCTCTATATTCATAAACACAGTGTACACCTATTTGTCCCCCCATTACTAATTTGTACCTCTTCAAAATATTGCTCCCAGAAATGGTGGAAGAAATACTGATGTCACCTTATCTATATATACATTTTATCACAGTAATATTCTGGACACAAAAAGCAAAGGTCAAACTCATGATTGTATCAAAGCCTAAATGGAAAGTGAGCATGGATTACCAAAAACAACCATGTCCTGGTTACCTAATGCTCTCAAATGTCAATCCTATTGATGACTACATATTTGTTTCTTCCTAAGATTATATATTCAACCTCAAGCCTGTTGGAAATGTCTAATTCTATCACTCACTTTACACTTTGCCTGATTTCCTAATATCTCTATTGATATCTGCTTTCCTACATATTTTCCCTAGTTCATCATTGTGACTCATACTTCACATATGCTGACATTTACATTCACTCTCTACCCGAAACTCTATTGCTAAAGAACTTTTGGTCCAAATCCTATACTCACTCTTCTTTATAAACCTACTGACTATCTTACTAATCCTACTGACTATCACTTTTTAACTCGATGTTCTCTTCAACAATCAATCATTCAAGGTAAAAGGTCCTATGCCATTTTATATCAATTCATCTGAGACACATGTGCAGAACATAATTCAAACCTAAGTATCCCACTCAAGGGCCCAATGCCCTTCTGGCTTCATATCTTACCTACATTTCTGTTTTCATACTTATATTTCACCTATATATTCTTGTAAATATCACAGGTTCCCAATACCATTATTCATCCGGCAGAGAGATTCCTAACCCAAATCGAACATGTTATTAACCCTAAATATACATTGTTACCTCAATCTAACTTTACAGAAGAGGAGGGACAGAGTTTCTCTTTAAATACCGGAATGTAGGGAATCTTCCACCTGCTGAGAACATCAAAGGTCCATGTAGAAATAATCCCTGGAGAAGATGTAGGCAGCTGTGAAGTTCCCGAGAGAGCAAAAGTCATCTTCCATGGCAAACAACCTGGTGAGGATGAAGGGATGTGTCTGTATCAGCCTCTATCAACTTCATGTAGAGAAGATAGACCAAACCAGGCCTGTGTGAAGAGGTGTTCCCAGGTGCCTATGGTTGATATACCATTCTAACTTTTGAAAGTGTTACAGGAAGTAGGAACAGCCTCCATCTCATGGGCCCTTAGAAGTAACAATTTGGACAAAGTTGTTGCCAAAGCAGTGACCTCATTCAGTTTCTGAAGGAAGTGACGTCACCTCACTTCCTTTGTGATGGAACTCTCTGAACTTGGGATCCAGGAAGAATGGCACCCAGAGCCAGTCGCAGTCCCAGGCCCAGTGGTCTCACTTGCTTCAATTTACCAAGGACAGAGTCAGTCTTTCTTAGTGACTACAGATGTGAGGATGTTCAAATGCCAGAAAAGCTCTGAAGAGGGGCCTTTCCTGAGAAAGCAGGTAGTGGCTCACCCATGGCTAATGACAACTTCACAGAATTGGCCAAGGAGACCAGATTTGAGGCAGGACAGGCCATTTGGGGGGAATATAGTATGGCCCACCATTCAGAGGACACTCTGGGTAATCACAGAACTACTTGGAGCAAAGGTGGTGCCTTTGTGGGTGTGGGTGTATGTTCATGGTCTTGTCTCATGTTCTGAGAATAGGTAGGAAAGACTGTTTGTTTGGATTGGCGTGGACTGTTTCTAGTTAGTCGTTTTGCAATGCGAGTGCTTCTATGTCTGTGTATCCCACTGTGTCCGTGGTTGTAGACATTAGAAATAAGAATGCATCAAAGGATGTGTCCTGTCTAGTTGAAAGCTTCCCAGCATTCATCTTGCCCAATTTATAAATGGACTGTGGCTTTTGTTATCAAAGGGCAACACCTGATATCTTCATAAGTTTCTGTTTTCTTTCTGAATTCTGGACACTCTGCAGAATAGCTTCATGGTTTTGTGTCCAAGATATTTACCACCTAAAAGCTCTGTTATATGGCCATGTAGTGGGTAGCTAGTATGACCAGGAAAGTCTCAGTGGAGAAACCCTGATTTGGGCTTTTTGCTTACCTATTGTTCTGTTGCCCTGAATATCAGGAAGGTATTTACCACAGGCCAATTCTTTGTGAAGCCTGAAGAAAAAAGTTTTCAAATGGAAATGAATGGACATCACCTGTAGCTCTTTGCTTAATTGCTTTGGAAATGGATTTGTCTGAAACAGCCTCTTGGCCCTGTGTGAGGCTGTGGTTAGATTCTCAGCACCTGATGGATCCCATGTGTTCATCCAAAACCAAAATGATCAAAAGAGCAGTCATTGCGGATGAAGTCTCTTGCCTTCCTCTGTAAGGTTCCTGACCTCCATCAAGTGAGAAGAGGGATTCTTTGAGTCAAATGCATTCTTCAAAGCCAAGGAGAGGCAAGCCCAAAGGTGCTTGCATTTTCTCATGCTTCCAATTCACATAAAGAATCTAAACCCCACAGTCAGTCGTCCTCAAATTGGAGAAGCAGAGCAGTATTAACGGCACACTATTTGATCACTCCAGGTTCACAGGAAGGTGTTCAGGCCCCCCCGACTTTAGGCAAATGAGGGGCAAGGGAGCTAACTTTGGACACTATCTTGTTCTGCATACCTCATGGAAACCTCCAGCCAGAGTTTATAATGAGTATCTATATGGAAGAAGATGAGGGCCTTGTGGGAGTGTTTGGGTTTTAATTTTGGAAGTTTGTGTGGTGGTTGAAAAAGATGACTGGCTCCACCTGGTCTTGAACTCTGGTGTGATTCCCCTTAGAGACTGAGTTCTGGAACTGACCTCAGAGAATTATTGCCATGAGTTGTGTTGGGATTTTAGGAGGCCATGAATGACAGTCGCCCTTTGAAACTAAGATCTGTGCCCAGAAAGGCTTTCCACAAGGCACGAGGAATGTCAGCCAGAATATCACATGATTTTATTCTGAAAGACTTGGCAGCCATAGTTGAGAGGCAAAACACACATGATCTCACATTGCAGACCTCAATGGGCCTGGCTTCATGTGACCTTTTGGCGACCCTTTGGGAAGCCTTGCCTGTGAGTGTTCTCCAGAGCTTTCATTGAAATGAGCTTCCTCAACATTTAATGGTTCCTGAGTGAATTGAAAATCATAGTGCCTCCAACTTCATCCTTGAAAAATGACTAGAGAAATACCATGGAATTTTTGAAATTTTCATGACCAGGTGGCACTGGAGAACTTTTTGATGTCCAGTTGCTGATCATGAGTATACCAGACAGTGCCTTGATTGACTGCGTTTCTTAGAAATGGTGTAGAACAGAGATGCCAGTAAGTTGGAGCCTGCTGAGTAGTGGGCCTAGAACAGTGGTGGGCAGGTGTGTGATAAAACATCTGTGTTGGGGCCATGTAGATCTGCCATTGGCTTCCAAATGGCTTGTAACTGACATGGTGCAGCAAGCAGACCCTTATATGTAAAGGCATCTTGTTATATGGAGAGGTTTCAGGGCAATGTTCAGAATCAGGATGCTATGGTCAAGGGGGCAAACTATGTGAAATAGAAGCCTGACTGGTGCATTCTCCTGCAGACCCTGAGGCACCACATGTGACAGAACTCCCTCCAGCACTCTGACCAAGTTGAACTCCTTGTATTTGTGAAGCAAATAACAAACTCCCAGTGCTCTACTAAGAAAAGTAGAGCATGATCAATTAGCTTCACAGTTCACACAGAGAGACCCTTAGACTCCAGTTGCCACAGTTTACCTACAAAGTGAGAATTCAGCACTGCTGCCTCATGTTCATTGGAAAATAAGATACCATGTCCCCCAGGTCACATAGATGCAGACCAGTTTTGATGCTCTCACTATAGAGGAAGCTAAAGCTTCGGACCACAACATACATTTTAAGTGCCCAAACTCAGAGGCAGTTTCTCAATATGTCTTTAGGCCTGCAGAGCTCCATGTTTGTGGAGTGTTTACCCTGTCCCTTACTTTTGGAAACTCCTCTACCACCTCCAAGCTTGTGAACACCGAGAATATTCCATTCCAGATATGTATTCACAGATTTTCTAACTCTTCTCCTCTAATTGTGTCTTATTAGGGGAGAAGATAATGTCAAGGCATTGTTCTGAATGAGAGTGGGAAGATTTTTGTATCACACATATTTGCAAACACAATGGGTTTATTTTCCTATTTTCTATTTGAAATACTGAATCTCTGACACTAATTCATAACCTACTAGACTCTGACTACTAATCCTAATATGATGGAGAATAGTAACCCTAACAGAATGGAAATACAAACAGTTCAGAGAAGGCATGGTGTATACTTGGACTTCCCTTTTGCTTTATATGGGGTTGGAGTTATAAATATAGTCAATGTTTATTGAAATATTTCTCCATGTGTTTTTAACGTTAACAAATATGTGAATTCCTCTCCCCTTTCTCTGTCACCTATTCAGCACATGTATTTTTATATGCTCATATAGAATACTACCTGGTATCACACAGACTTTCTTCTGAGGTGGCTGACTTGGCAGATACAAATTGTGAGAAGAGATCACTCCTCCTAAACCCTTTTGGAACTGAAGTTTCAACCTATGGGTGAGCCTCCTAGTTGAACAACATTATACATAAATCCATTTTCAGTAAAATGTATTTTTTTGGATATGTGAAGGATATATATTTCATTTTGAATTTCGATTGGCATATATATTGCTAATTTTTAATGTCTGTGAGTGTGTTTCTGTGTGTGTGTATATATATATATATATATATATATATATATATATATATATATCACTCTCCAGATTTTTCAAAATATGAAATATATGTGTCTTATTATACACTCCCTAAAATCATTCATTTTCACGTATGTGGATTTATAATCAACTTTTCACAAGATTATTCTCAGAAATTCAGATTATTCATTCACCTGGAATACATATTTGTTTCCTAATACTGAAAACTAACTTCATTAAATGCTGCATACAAAGCATAATATTTCATCATTGCCTGATGGCCACGAATAGAGTGCATCACACCCAGTGTAACGCGCCACTGCACAGGTGAATAACGAGATAGAACCACAAAAAACTATCTTATAAGAACTTACAGCAAAATGGGGGTGCACCAAAACCTATAAGAAAGATTTTTAGCACTGAGATCTGGTAATTGGGTCTGAAAAACGAGCCAAATGTGCAACCGGAGATCCGGTCTGACTGATCCTCAAAACAATAGAGTGTCTGGGTTCCAATAGACACCCTCCACACCCAACAAATGACAGGCCCAGAATACAGATTGAACTGCAGAGAAGCATCACTCAGGGGAAATCTAGTCTAGCAGGAGAAACCAGGACTAGCAGGAGAAACCAGGGGACTAGAGGCCAAGCTCTTGTGACTGGGAAGCTGGAGAACACAGAAGCGCAGGTGACAGTCCACCTGCTGTCCGCGTGACTGGGCATCTGGAGAACACCGGCGCGCAGGAGACCGACTGCGCCACTGGGTGGCTAGTGATTGCCCACCCGCCAGTGACCTAGAGCTGAAACCAACTGGAGACAGTCCAGTTCCAGCCCCGTATTCGAACATTTCGGCAAGGAGCCTGGGCCCACCAAAGCAGAGGGGTGACGTCACTGGAGCTCGGCCTTCGGAATACCCTACAAGTGGAATCCACTTTAGCAATCATAGTCTACCAACACAAAGGAGAGACAACAGAGATACACAACACCAAAACAAATCTATAGAATGAAACAGAAACACAGCAATCAAATAGAGCTGGAAAGTAACATGAGCATCATGAAAAAACAAGGGAAAGAAAGGAGTACAAACAATGCAGGACAACTTAATTCTACAGGAGGACCTAGAAGCTTCAGAAACAGGGATAGGGAAAGAACTTAAGGCATACCTAACTCAGATGGAAAGGAATATTAGAGAAGACATGAGGCAGCAAGTCCAAGCAATAAAAGTATATTTTGAAAATGAATTAAACAAACAAACTCAAATGGCAAACAACGAGCTTTACCAGGAGATAGAGATCTTAAAAGAAATCAAACAGTAATACTAGAAATGCAGGAAAGTATTAACCAAATTAAAAACTCAAACAAGAATATTACAAATAGACTAGATCAAGCAGAAGTCAGAATATCAGATAATGAAGACAAAGTTTATCAACTTGAAAAGAATATAATCAACACAGAAAAGAGGCTTAAATTCCACTAGCAATCTATTCAAGAGATATTGGATGTCATAAAAAATGAGAGTCATTGGGATAGAAGAAGGCATAGAGATTCAAACCAAAGGAATGGAGAACATATTAAATAAAATAATTCTAGAAAACATCCCAGAGATGAAAGATGGATCGGATTGTCAAATCCTGGAATCCTACAGGACCCCAAACATTCAAAATCATAATAGACAAACTCCAAGACATATAATTATGAAGATAGCCAACATACAGAACAAGGAGAGAATATTAAACACTATAAGAGAAAGGAGGCAGATTACATTCAGGGGAAAACCAATTAGGTTAATGACTGATTTTTCATCACAGACTTTGAAAGCGAGTAGATCCTTGAACAATGTATTTCAAATGCTGAAAAATAATGGATTCCAACCAAGAATACTGTATCCAGCAAAATTAAGGTTCAGATTTGAAAACGAAATTAAAGTCTTTCACAATAAACAAAAGCTAAAAGAATTTGCAGCCAGAAAACCAGCACTGCAAAGCATTTTGAGCAAAATACTACAAGAAGAGGAATTGATAAATAGTGCTGAAAACTAACAGCAGGAGGTATCTCAGTAAAGGGGGAGGAAAATAACCAAAAAAGTAAAAACTAGCCAAACTAAAACATAATAAATAAATAAACATGATTGGAAGAACAAATCATATTTCAATTGTAACCTTAAATGTTAATGGCCTAAATTCACCAATCAAGAGAATGGGCTAGTAACCTGGATCAAAAAAAATAAATCCAACAATATGCTGCCTTAAGGAGACTCATATGGTAAGAAAAGACATACACAGGGTGAAGGTAAAAGGTTGGGAAAAATCATACCACTCACATGGCCCTCAGAAGCAAGAAGGAGTGGCCATACTCATGTGGAATAAAATCAACTTCAAACCTAAGTTAATCAAAAGGGATAAAGAAGGACACTATATTCTGTTAAAAGAAACCATCCACCAACAAGACATAACAATTATGAATTTGTATGCACCAAGCAATGGAGCTGCAATGTTCATAAAACAAACTCTCCTCAAGTTCAATAGCCAAATAGACTACAACACAATAATTATGGGTGACTTCAAGACACCACTCTCGGCATTAGACAGATTCTCTAGACAAGAACTGAATAAAGAAACTATCAAACTCAACAGCACAATTTGTAACCTAGACTTGAACGACATATATAGAATATATCAGCCATCATCAAGTGGATACACGTTCTTCTCAGTTTCACATGGATCCTACTCAAAGATAGACCATATATTATGCCATAGGGCAATTCTTAGTAAATATAAAAGCATGGAGATTATACCATGCACTATATCTGATAATAATGGAATGAAACTGGAAATCAATGATGAAAGAAGGAAGGAAAAATCCTACATCACATGGAAAATGAACAACATGCTACTGAATGATCAATGGGTTACAGAAGAAATAATGGAGGAGATAAAAAAAATTCTTAGAGACAAATGACAATACAGACACAACATACTGGAATCGATGGGACACAATGAAAGCAGTTTAAGAGGGAAGTTCATTTCTTGGAGTTCTTTCCTCAAAAAAAGAAAAAAATCAACAAATAAATGAACTCACACTACACCTCAAAAACCTAGAAAAGGAAGAGCAAAACAACAGCAAATGTAGTAGAAGACAAGAAATAATTAAATTTAGAGCAGAAATCAACAAAATTGAAACAAAAAAAAATTAAAAAATTGATAAAACTAAAAGTTGGTTCTTTGAAAAAATAAATAAGATTGACAGGCCCACAGCCATGCTAATGAAGAGAAGAAGAGAGAGAACTCAAATTACTAACATACGGGATGAAACAGGCAATATCACAACAGACACTACAGAAATACAGAAGATAATTAGAAAGTATTTTGAAACACTATATTCCAATAAAATAGAAGATAGTGAAGATATCGATGAATTTTTTAAGTCATAAGATCTGCCCAGATTGAGTCAGGAAGACACACGCAATTTAAACAGACCAATAACAAAGGAAGAAATGAAAGAAGCCATCAAAAACTACCAACCAAAAGAAGCCATGGACTGGATGGGTATACAGCGGAGTTCTACAAAACCTTTAAAGAAGAATTAATACCAATATTTTTCAAGCTATTTCAAGAAAAACAAAAAGAAGGAGCTTTTCCAAATTTATTCTATGAGGATAAATCACCCTGATCCCGAAACCAGACAAAGACACTTCAAAGAAAGAAAACTACAGACCAATATCTCTAATGAACTTCGATGCAAAACTTGTCAATAAAATCCTGGCGAATCGAATACAAAAGCATATCAAAAAAATTGTGCACCATGATCAAGTAAGATTCATCCCTGGGATGCAAGGCTTGTTCAATATACGGAAATCAATAAATGCCATTCTCCACATCAATAGACATAAAGACAAGAACCATATGATCATCTCAATAGATGCAGAAAAAACTTTTGACAAAGTTCAGCATCACTTTATGTTCAAAACACTAGAAAAACTAGGGATAACAGGAACTTACCTCAACATTGTAAAAGCTATATATGCTAAACCTCAGGCTAGCATCATCCTAAATGTGGAAAAACTGAAGGCATTCCCTCTAAAATCTGGAACAAAACAGGGATGCCCTCTATCACCACTTCTATTCAATTTAGTTCTTGAAATACTAGCCAGAACAATTAGACAGTCAAAAAAAATTAAAGGCATAAAAATAAGAAAAGAAGTATTTAAATTATCGCTATTTGCAGATGTCATGAAAATATATTTAACAGACCCCAAAGGGTCTACAATGAAATGGCTAGAGTTAATAAATGAATTCAGCAAAGTGGCAGAATATAAAATTAACACGCATAAATGAAAGGCATTCCTGTATGTCAGCAACACAACTTCTGAAATGGAAATGAGGAAAACCACTCCATTCACAATATCCTCAAATAAAATAAGATACTTGGGAATCAACCTAACAAAAGACGTGAAAGTTTTATATACTGAAAACTACAGAACCCTAAAGAGAGAGAGAGAAGAAGATCTTAGAAGATGGAAAAACAAAAGACCCAGAATAGCAAAAGCAACTCTAAACAGAAAATTTGAATCTGGAGGTATAGTGATACCAGAGTTCAAACTGTACTAAAAGCAATAGTAACAAAAACAGCGTGGTACTGGTAACAAAATAGGCAGGTGGAACAATGGTACAGAATAGAGGACACAGAAACCAATCCTCAAAATTACAACTTTCTTATATTTGAAAAAGGGGCTAAAAGCATGCAATGGAAGTAGGATAGCATCTTCAAACAATGGGGTAGGGAAAATTGGGGAAAGGTGTGGCAAGGGAGA
The DNA here is from genome assembly GCF_048772815.1 of Callospermophilus lateralis. Lineage (NCBI taxonomy): Eukaryota > Metazoa > Chordata > Mammalia > Rodentia > Sciuridae > Callospermophilus > Callospermophilus lateralis. The sequence continues at coordinate 57,885 of NW_027513502.1, read as the reverse complement.
GAAGTGAACAACAGCAGATGAGGTAGAGAAAGAAGATGGGAGGGGATGGGAGGGGGTATAGTAGGGGATAGTAGGGGATAGGAAATGTAGCAGAATACAACAGTCACTAATATGACATTATGTAAAAATGTGAATGTGTAACCGATGTGATTCTGCAACTCGTATTTGGGGAAAATTGGGAGTTCATAACCCAATTGAGTCAAATGTATGAAAGATGATATAGGATGAGCTTTGTAATGTTTTGAACAACCAATAAAAAATAAATAAATAAAGGTTTAAAGTTGAGTGGGAAGAAATCAGCTAAAAAAGAGTTGAGATGCATTCATTTTGCTATGCAGAAACTTTGTTTTGTGTACTTGTAACTGTCACAAATTTATTTTACCAGAAAACTGGCTTTTAAAAATGCACATAATTGAGATTAAAGGATAATCCACTTACCTTCAAGAAAAACTCATAGCATTTCCTATATTTTTCATATTTTATTTTTTTGTGAATATTTTGACATGGACCAGGTCTAGACTTAGGCTATTCTTCCAGAATACTACCTCATCTGACAAGTTGGTACAATGTGTTGGATTGTTCTTTTCATCTTTTATTTAATAGTTTCTAGATGATAATGTGTATTTTTCCATATGTTTGTTTGGACATACATACCCAACTATATCTTTGCATTTTCTGTTTTACTGGGGAAGAGACTCATTAAAAGCTCTTTATTATATGTATCAACAATCAAACATTTAGAGCATGCAATTATACATAATTTTGCATGAAAATATTTTTGTACCATTTTTATAAAGATTTAGAATTATTAATACTGTCCCTACTGTAATTGTAACTCCTTACAAAAAGAATTAATTAATTGACTTTATATCAATTATGAATATGAAAATTACTAAAATAAGTATTTGGCAATTAATATGCAATTGATAGAAAGTGAAATCACAAGAAAGCCATTTAAAATGTCAGTGCATATGGTCCTTAAATAATAGGTTGTTCAAAAAAAAATTCTCTAATTCAAAAGAGTTAATATGCCATATTACAGCTAAATGTGATATAAAAACCTTAAATTATCAGTATTGATAAATAAGAATGATACCTGTTTACTTAAATATGTTTATTTGATTTTCACTGTAAGATGTTAATTCTGGAAGACTTGAGAATTAAGAAAGACTTGGTCTATATTATTTCTAACAGGCTAATCAAAGTACTTTTAAATATATATGTATATATATATATATATATATATATATATATATATATATATATATATATATATGTAACACATATGCATGAATATAGATACATATGCATAATAAATATATTGTAATATATTTATCAGGTGGTTATAATTTTTAAATTTTCTCAAGAAAAGAATGACTATAAAAAACAGTTTTAAATGTAAATTTCATAGCATAGTACTGTTTGTAATGCTATGAGAGAAAAATACTTATGGAGGGAAAATGAAAAAGGAAGAGAGAGAAGGGGGAAAATGAGGAAGAAAGTGAGTAAAGAAGAGGGAGAGGAGTGTTTGATGAAAAGATAAAAGTGGAGGGGCTGGGTTTATGACTCAGTGTTAACATGCTTGTCTAGCATGTGTGAGGCAGTGGGTTATATTCTCAGCACCACATACGAATAAATAAAATGAAGGTCTATCAACAACTGAAAAAATAAAAAAAGGAGAAATATTACCAAAATTCCAAGATTTTATGAATGTTAAATACAAAAAATTATGTTGCATAGCCTTATGTAAATTCTAGACTCCAACAAAATAATCATTAAATGCTAGATTATTAGTGTTATAACTAAAAATCCATTGCTCTTTCTTCTACATTCTGTGGCATGCTAGTGCTAAAATAAATTGTATTATAACACCAAAATAAAATTCTAATATTTATACAGTAACTGACCCAGTTTAACATCAATGCAAGAAGATTCCTATGTGATATAATGTGTATTTTGACGTTCATTTTTATTCAACACTGGTACATTACTATTTCTCCAGTTAATGCACATCATAGGATGTATATTTCATCCACAATTTAGCAAATATATACACATTTGTTTTGCTTTCAATCACTTTTGCTTCAGAACACATGTATTCCTCCATGTTTCTTGACTTCTCTTTTTGTGACACTTCTTTCCAAACACATTATTTTCGATTTCCATTATCACTTTTGAAGCAAAACTGACACACCCGTCATGATAAAACATAACACTAATATTACCATTAGATGTAAAACTGGTTTAAATGAATGATTGTACATCAATATAAGATTTCTTGTATACTTTCAGATATCAATTCAATCCATTATTCAAAGTGAAACCAGTTATATCATTTATTCACAGTATGGTCTATTCATGCATTGTCTATATATTGATAGACACATGGTACACCTCTGTGTACTCCCAACAATAATTTCTATATCTTCAAAATATTGCTCCCAGAAATGGTGGAAAAAAATATGCATGTCAACTGATCTACATATACATTTTATCACAGTAATATTCTGGACACAAAATGCAAAGGTCACACTTATGACTGTCCCAAAGCCTAAATGGAAAGTGAACATGGATTACTAAAAACATCCATGTCCAGGTTGCCTAATGCTCTCAAATGTCAATCCTATTGGTGATTACATATGTGTTTCTTCCTAAGACTACATTTTCAATCTCACCCTGTTGAAACTGTCTAAACCTCTCACTCATTTTATAATTTGCCTGATTTCCTACTCTCTATTCACATCTGCTTTCCTACTTTTTTCCCCAGTTCATCATTGTGACTGACTCTTCACATGTGCTGACATTTATATTCAATCTCTACCAGAAACCCTATTGCTAAAGAACTTTTGGTCCAAATTCTATACTCAATCTTCTTCGTAATCCTACCGACTATATTCCTAATACTAGCAAAAATCCCTTTTTTAACTGGATGCTCTCTTCTACATTCAATCATCGAAGGTACAAGGATCTATGCCATTGCATATCAATTTATCTGAGACATATGTGCATAACATAATTCAAAGCTAAGTATCCCAATCAAAGGCCAAATTCCCTTCTAGGATTCAAATCTTACCTAGATTTATATTTCAATACTTATATTTCACCTATATTTTCATGTAAATATCGCAGGTTTCCAATAACATTGTTCATCAAGCAGAATGATTCCTAACCCATATTGAACATGTTATTAATCCTAACCATACACTGTTCCTCAATCTAACTTTACAGAAGAGCAGAGACAGAGTTGGTATTACAATACAGGAATGTATGGATCTTCCACCTGCTGAGAACCTCAAAGGTCCATGTAGAAATAATCCCTGGAGAATGTGTAGGATGCTATGAACGACCTGAGAGGGCAAAAGTCATCTTCCATGGCAAAACAACATGCTCAGGATAAAGGGTTGTGTCTTAATCAGAATCTCTCTTCTTAATGTAGAGAAGATGGACCAAACCAAGCCTCTGTGGAGAGCTGTTCCCCAGTACCTATGGTTGATATACCATTCTAACTTATGAAAATGTCAGAGGAAGTAGGTGCAGCCTCCATCTCATGGGACCCTTGGAAGCATCTGTTAGGACAAAGTGGTTGCCAAGGCTGTGACCTCATTCAGTTCCTGAAGGAAGTGACCTACCTCACTTTCTTGGTGATGGAATCTCTGAACTTGGGATCCAGGAAACCAGGCACACAGAGCCAGTCCCAGTACCAGTCCCAGTGGTCTCACTTGTTTGGATTTACCAAGGACAGAGTCAGTCTTTCTTGGTACCTACTGATGTGAGGATGGCCAAATGCCAGAAAAGCTCTGAAGAGGGGCCCTTTCTGAGAAACCAGAAAGTGGCTCACCAATGGATCCTCACAACTTCACAGAGTTGGCCAAAGAAAACAGATCTGAGACAAGACAGGCCATTTTGGGGTAACATAGTATGGCCCACCATTCAGAGGACACACTGTATAGTCACAGACCTACTTGGGGAAAGGAGGTGCCTTTGTGGGTGTGGGTGTGAGTTTTTGGTTCTGTCTCATCTTCTGAGAATAGGTGGAAAAGGCGGGTTTTTTTGGTTTGGTGTGGACTCTTTATAGTAGGTCGTTTGACAAGGTGAGTGTTTCTTTATCTATGTATTCCACTGTGTCCATGGTTGAAGACATTAGAAAACAGAATGCATCAAGGATGTGTCCTGTCTATTAGGAAGCTTCCCAGCATTCATCCTGCCCGATTTATTAATGGACTGTGGCTTGTCTTATAGATGTGCAACACCTACTAAATTCCTAAGTTCATGTTTTCTTCCTAAATTCTGGCCACTCTCCAAAATAGTCTTATGGATTTGTGTCCAAGATATGTACCCCTCCAAGCTCTGTGACATGGCCATGTACTGGATAGCTGAAGGAAATGGGAGCATCTCAGAAAACACAGATATCAGTGTGACCAGTAATGTCTCAGTGGAAAAACCCTTCTTTTGGCCTTTTGCTTACCTATTGTTCTGTTGACCTGAATGTCAGGAGGTCTTTGCCTCAGTCCACCCATTTGGGAAGACTGATGAAAACTGTTTTCAAATGGAAATGCATGCGCATCACCTGTCGCTCTTTGTTTAATTGCTTAGGATAAGGATGTGTTTGATTCATCCTCTTGGCCCTGTGTGATGCTGTGGCTTAGATTCTCAGCACCTCATGGATCTAAAGAAAGATTCCATGTGTGTATCCAAAACAAAAATGGTAAAAAACCACGCTGACTTTAGGAAAATAAGTGGCAAGGGAGGTCTTTTGAACACTGTCTTGGGCTGCGCCCCTCATGGAAAACTCCAGCAAGAGGTTATGATTAGTGTCTATATGGAAGAGGATGAGGGCCTTGTGGGAGTGTTTTGGTTTTAATTGTGTTTATTTGTGTGGTGGTTGGAAGTGATGACTGGGTCCACCTGGGCTTGAACTCTGGTGTGATACCCTTAGAGACTGAGGTCTAGAACTGACGTCAGAGAAGTATTGCCATGAATTGTGTTGGGGTTTTAGGAGGCCATGCATGAGAGTCGCTGTTGGAAACTGAGATCTTGGACCAGGGTAGCTTTCCACAGAACACTGGGAATCTCAGCCAGGATATCACATGATTTCATTCTGAAAGACTTGGCAGCAATAGTTGAGAGTCAAAACTCACATGGACCTCATATTGTAGACCTCAATGGGCCTGACTTCATGTGACTTTTTGGTCACTCTTTGGGAAGACTTTCCTCTGAGAGTTCTCCAGAAATTTCATTGAAATAAACTTCCTCAACATTTAATGGTTCCTGAATAAATTTAAACCCACAGTGCCTCCAACTTCATCCTTTAAAAATGGCTAGATAAGTACCATGACATTTTTTAAATTCCCATGACCAGATGGCACTGGAGTAACTTTGGATCTTATGCTGTTGATCATGAGTGTACAAGACAGTGCCTTGATTGACTTGGTTTCATGAGAATGGTGTAGAACAGAGATGCCAGTAATTTGGAGACTGCTGAGTTGGGGCCTAGAGCAGTGATGTGCAGGTGTGTGATAAAACATCTGTGTTGGGGCCATGTGGATCTGCCATTGGCTTCCAAATGGCTTGTGACTGACATGCTGCAGCCAGCAGACCCTTATATGTAAAGGCATTTTGTTATATGGAGATTTTTCAGGGCAATGTTCAGAATCAAGTTGCTATGGTCAAGGGGGCAAGCATGTGCGATAGAAGCTTGGTTGGTGCATTTATATGCAGACCCTGACACACCACATGTGACAGAAATCCCTCCAGCACTGTGCCCCAGTTGAAATCCTTGTATTTCAAGAAGCAAATACCAAAATCCAAGTGCAGCAGTGAGAAACACCACGAAAACTGGAGGATTACCAACTGGGTTCACAGTCCAAACAGGGAGACACTTAGCCCCAAGTTGCCACAGTTTACCTACAAAGAGAGAATTCAGAACTGCTGCCACATGTTCATTAGGAAAATAAGAAACAACATCCTCCAGGTAACATAGATGAAGACCCAGCTTTGATGGTCTCACTACAAAGAAAGCTAAAGCTTCTGACAACAACGTATATTTCAAGTGCCCAACCTCAGAGGCAGTTTCTCAAGAAGTCTTTAGGCAAGCAGAGCTCCATGTTTCTGGAGTGTTTACCCTTTCCCTTACTTTTGGAGACTCCTCTACCACCTTCAAGGTTGTGAACTCCTGAGCATTTTCCATTCCAGATATGTATTAACAGATTTTCTAATTCTTCTCCTCTAATTGTGTCTTACTTGGGGTGAAGGTAATGTCAAGGCATTTTTCTGGATGAGAGTGGAAAGATTTTTGTTTAGCATATGTTTGCATACACATTGGATTCATTTTCCTATTTTCCATTTGAAATACTGAATCCCTGACACTAACCCATACTGTACTAGAATCTGACTACTAATCCTAATATGATGGAGAAAAAGAATCCTAACAGAAAAGAAATAGAAGCTGTTCAGAGAAGGCATGGTATATATTTGGACTTGCCTTTTGCAAGTAGGTGTTATAATTCTAGTCAATTTTTAATAGAAATAGTCCTCCATGTGTTTTTAAAGTTAACAAATATGTGAATTCCTGTCTCCCTTTCTCTGTATCCTATTCAGCACATCTATTTTATATGCACACAAAGAATCCTACCTTTTATCACGTGTACATTTTTGTGCGGTAGCTGATTTGGCAGATACAAATTTTGAGAAGAGATCACTCCTCCTAGATGCTGTTGGAACTGAAAATTGAACCTATGGGTGAGCTTCCTAGGAGAACAACATTATACATAAATCCCTGTTAAGTAAATTGAATATTTTTAGATCTGTGAATGATGTATATTTCATGGTGAATTTCGATAGGCATATATGTTGCTACATTTTAAAATTTGTGTGTGTGTGTGTGTGTATACACACATACACACTCTCCAGATTTTTCAAAAGATGAAATATATGTGTCTTATTTACACTTCCTAAATTCATTCATGTTCAAGTATGTGGATTTATAATCAACTTTTCACAAGATTATTTTCAGAAATATTCATCCACCTGAAATTCATATTTGTTTTCTATTACTGAAAACTAACTTCAGTGAATGGTGCATACGTATCCTGTTGATAGTCACAGCCGAAGGGGCCACAGCAAACTTCCAGGTGCCAGCAAACTTTCAGCTGCAGGCTGATGATTGGCTCACAGCGGCCTTAGCAACTTCTAGCTCATTGTCTCCTCTGTGGTGATGCTCATTGGAGATGCTCATTGAGATGTTTCCCCGCCTTTCAGACTTCCAGCTTATGATTGGCTCACAGCAGCCCCAGCAACATCTAGCTGATTGGCTCCTCTGCAGTGATGCTTATTGGGCTGTTTCCCTGCCCATTCAGACCATGGAGCTGCTCCTTGGGGGACTTTTTTGGCTCTGCCCACGTGACCCAGCCAATCTGCCTCAAGAGCAGGAGGATTGTGAGAAGTGGATAGAGGCTTGTGTGGGAGGGAGAGGCTTTTGGGAAGGTGGTGTTGGGAGTTGGGGTTCTGAGGATTTTTCCTGAGAGGCTGTTTTGCTTGGCGTGTGTGGTTCTAAAAATAAAGTTAGTTTCTTTTGACAAGTGGATTCTGATTGTGCCCAGCCAGACAGTGGCATTTGGTGGCTCATATGGGCAGCGACTGAGGGTAAATGATAAGGTAAACTGCTCGCCCTTGAGGGCAGGGCGAGAGGATGGGTAGCCATTTTATGATTCCTCTTTTGTTTTAAGTTGCCTGTCCCTGGAGATGAGTGAGATGGAAGAAAAACTGCTCACATCTGAGGAAAAACTATTTGTGTCTGAGGAACAGATAGGGAGAAAGGCTATAATAATTTTTTGTTGTTCCATTTTTATTTCGTTCTATCTCTTTTTTTGTTTGGTGTTATCTTGTTGGTTTGTATTATAGTAGAAATATGGGATCAAAAATTAGTAAAAAACAAACCAAAAAAGTGTTAAGTAAATTGTTAGAGGAAGGAGGCATCCCAGTAAAATCAAGAGCAGTCATGGCAATTGTTGATACAATACAAAAATGTAGACCATGGCTTTTTAAGGAGGAGTTGTTAAATATATCACAATGGAACCATCATGGTGCAGATTTAAAAAGAATAGAAAAGAAAAGCCCAGGGATTCTGCCAGTTGGCACATTGCCATTGTGGACATTCATATCTTGTTTGCTTAGTTCAAAGCCTTCAGTTCAGTCAATGGTAGAGGAAGAGGAAGACATATTGATTCAAGTAAAACAGAAGGTGTCTCAAGTTAGTCAGACAGAAGAAAAAATTCAAGTAAAAGAGAAGGTCTCTCGAGCTAGTCAGATAGAGGAAACTATTCAAGTAAAAGAGAATGTCTCTCGAACTAGTCAGACAGAGGAAAAAATTCAAGTAAAAGAGAAGGCCTCTAAAGCTAGTTAGACAGAGAAAGAAAGTGTAAAACAGTAAAAAACATCAGGGGAAATTTACAACAGGAGACTGCTACTAACACCTTTCTATCACCAGATGACATAAGTGTCCAACTAACAAGGCCACTTTCTTATGCTGGGAGGCCCCCAACTCCCGCAGTTGATAGTTAGGATCCTGAGACAAGATCTCAAATATTAACATGCCCTGTATTTGAGGGAGGAGGGCAGCGTGTTTACCATGCTTTAAATTTCAAAACAGTGAAGCAGCTAAAAGAGGCTGTAACAACCTATCGTCCTCAAGCACCCTTCAATGTAATCATGGTCGAATCCATTAACAACTTGAACATGAAGCCAGTGGATTGGGCTAATATGTGTAATGTTGTGCTAAATGGAGGACAATGCATGTTATGGAAGGTTGCCAATGAGGAATGTTGAAAGGAGACAGCTAGGCGAAATGCAGGAGCTGGTTATCCTCAGAGAAATCTAGATATGTTGTTAGGAAAGGGACCATATGAAGATCAGCAGCAGCAAATTGCATATGATCATGGTGTATGTGCACAAATTGGTGTAGATGCAATTAAGGCATGGAAGACTTTACAAGAACATGGAGGTTTACAAGGTCAATTATCTAAGGTAATACAAGGAGCTAATGAACCTTATGCTGAATTTGTAGATAGGCTTATTCAAAGAGCTACCAGAGTTTTTGGGAATACAGAACAAGCAATGCCATTACTAAAACAACTGGCTTATGAGCAAGCGAATCGTTGTTGCAGAGATATCATTAGACCATGGAAAAATGAAGATTTAAACACATTGATTTAATTATGTAGAGACATTAATGAACAAGAGCAAGTCATGGCAGCTGCAGTAAAACAGGCTTTAGTTGCCAGATACATTAATGAACAAGGGCAAATTGTGGCAGGTACAGTAAAACAGGCTTTAGATGCCAGACCAAGAACATGCTACCAATGTGAAGAAACAGGACATTTTAAAAGGAATTGGCCCATAGAAGGAGGGTTTAACAATATTAGGTATCAAAGGAGTAGAATACCAGGTATTTGGCCACAATGCCATAGAGGGAGACATTGGGCTAATGAGTGCTGTTCTCAAACCACCATAGAGGGTACTCAATTATCAAAAAATGAACAAGGACCAGGTGTTTATCCACGATATCATGGAGAAAGGCATTGGGCTCAATTGCCAAATAAATGGACAGGGGGTTCCAATGCTCCGGGGTCCCAAACCACAAATATACAGAGCACTGGAGGAACCCAGCAACCCCATCAGGGTAGTGCCCAGGACACATTGTCCATCAGATCCCTCATCAGACAAATCAGAGGGAGCACAGTGTTGGACATCTGCGCCTCTGCCAGATCAGTATTAACTCCAGAGATGGGAGTTCAAATCATTCCCAAAGGGGTAAAGGACCTCTTCCCAAAGGAACCATGGGCTTATTATTGGGATGCAGCTCTTCTACTCTAAAAGAACTTATGATAAGTCCTGGGGTGATTGATCCCGATTATGAAGGTGAAATAAAAATTATAGCCAGTTCTCCAAAGGACATATAAGTAATTTCACAAGGAGATAGAATAGCACAGTTACTAATAATACCCAGCCTATATGATAAATTTTCCAGTCGTACTGTAGAAAGATGTTCCAAGGGATTAGGCTCCACAGGTGTAGATTTGGCTATGCTTTCTTTAAATTTAGATTCTCGCCCCATTCTAAAACTAAATATTCAAGGGCATGAATTGAATGGGCTACTGGATACAGGTGCAGACATTAGCATCATCTCTCGTCAAGAATGGCAAAAACATTGGCCATTACAACAAGCCACTCAAACGCTTCGAGGCCTATAAGTGGCGACTAATCCCCATAGAAGTAAAATGGTATTAGATAGGAATGATCCTAAAGGATGTGAAGGAACTATACAGCCATATGTATTGGATCATCTTCCCATAAATTAATGGGGACGAGATGTCCTAGATCAATTAGGTTTGACATTAACAAATAACATCAACCAAAATGCAGCCACTATTATGACTAGACAAGGTTTTAGGAAAGAAAAAAGATTAGAAAAACAAGAATAAGTCATAGCAGCACCAATACAAATAGATCAAGGAACAGAGAGACATGGGTTGGATTTTCAGAAAGGGCCACTGAGACAATAAAAATTACCTGAAAATCAGAAAGACAGTATGGGTTCCTCAGTGGCCCCTGACTGAAGAAAAGATACAAGCAGTCCATGACCTGGTAAAACAACAATTAGCAGAAGGACATATACAACCGACTGTATATCCCCAAAATACTCCCATTTATGTCATCAAAAAGAAATCTGGTAAATGGAGACTATTGCAAGATTTTAGAGCCATTAATAATGAGATGGTTATTATGGGACCTGCTCAATCAGGGATTCCTCAATTGTCTGCTTTGCCAATAACCTGGTATGTTTTAGTTATAGATATTAAATATTGTTTTTTTTTTCAATTATAATTCATCCTAAGGATAGTCCAGGTTTTGCTTTTACTATCCCTGAACTGAATCATGAAGGTCCTGATCAGAGATATGAATGGAAAGTACTCCCTCAAGGGATAGCTAACAGCCCAACTATGTGTCATATTTATGTTAACAAAGTAATCCAGCCACTTAGAAATCAAAATTCTGAACACAAATATTTCACTATATGGATGATGTATTATTAGCACACAAAGCTAAAAACACATTGCTAGAAAGTTATGCCACACTTACAAACTTATTAAAAATTATAATGTAGAGATAGCAATAGATAAAGTACAATTAAATTTTCCAATTAATTATTTAGGAGTTCTGTTATCCTCAACCATGGTCAGTCCACCAAAAATTCAAATACGAGTAGATCAACTCAAATCACATAACGATTTTCAAAAGTTATTAGGAGACATTAATTGGATAAGGCCTTATCTAGGTATACCAACAGGAGAGTTGGGACCTTTATTTGATATCCTAAAAGGTCTATCAGATAAAAATTCACCCCGCATGTTAACACCTGAAGCAAGAAAGGCATTAAAAATCAATGAAACATATATGGAAAATATGCATTTGGATAGAATTGATATAAGTTTGCCTTTATTATTTATTGTACTACCAACAAAAAATATTCCTACAGGAGTATTTTGGCAAGAAGGTCCATTATTATGGATACATTTATCTTATTCTCCTTACACTATTCTTACTAGGTATCCTGAGGCTTTAGGATAATTAATACTCAAAGGAATTAAAGCAGCAAAGGGAGTGTTTGGAATTTCTTCCAATAAAATTTTTACTCCATATACTCTGAATCAAATTGATGAGTTAGCTAATGAGTTAAATACTTGGGCAATAATCATGGTCCAATCTAATGTTTCATTTGATAACCACTTACCATCTAACCCTTTATTGTCTTTTTGGTCATCGCATCCTGTAATTTTTCCAAAATTGAGAAGAAAAACACTTATCATGAATGCTTCAAATATATTCACTGATGTATCAAATAATGGTACAGCAGCAATAGTTATACCTGATAAAACTTATAAATTTTTAGTACCCAGACAATCAGCTCAAAAGGTAGAGCTTAATGCAGTATTACAAGCTTTTGAGATATTTAAATATTCTGTATTTAATTTATTTTCCGATAGTCAGTATATAGTTAATGCTATAGTATCCCTTGAAGTTGCTGGTAAGATTTCTCCTTTCTCTCCTGTTTTCTCTTTACTTTCCAATATAAAAAGTCTAATCTGGGACAGAAAAGATCTATTCTTTATAAGACATATCAGGGCACATCCAAAAAGAAGATGATTTGACTCAAGGCCTTATCAGCTGATATCCAAAATTCCAGTTTGACTATCCTTACATCTGAGATAGAACCAGGATGCTTTTTTCATTATCTATTTTATTATTGCCCTTTCCCACATTCTATTTTGTTTTTTGAGCTCATACAGACCTAGTTTAATGTTTTGCTGATCAGTTCTATTTTTTGACAAAAGAGTTTTTGAACATTGCAATGGAGATTTCACGTGTAAAAAGTTATAAGGCCTTTACTATTAGGTTATGTGTTGTATGTATTATATTATGTGTGCACACTTGTGTTTTGTGTTATATGTTTGAATGTTCGTATGTCCATATATGATATATGATGAGCGCTCATAAAAAAAATGGATCCAAATATTTTTTTATTCACATTGTTTAAATGGTTTAATTTAAATTGGGTAAAGAGCTGTTGAGGTTTGTTTTAAAATTTGAAAAAAAGGAGGTTAACAGATCTGTTTCCTTTCTTTCACCTTTCCTTTTCATTATATTTAATAATTATTTTCAAGACAATGTAAATAGTTAAGAAAATTGTTTTCTTTCAGTGCCTTCTGGAATGTTACATAATTTTTCTTTAGCCATTATTGCCAGAATTCATATCTTCATCCCAGTGCTGGTGAAATCGAAGATAAAACCAATCTACAGCTTCTGCAATAGCCATCACTGAAATGCTTGCAGAACTTGCCTAGACACATTGAGAACTCTCCTGTATGCATTGTAAACTACCTGTTTGTGCAGTGACTTGTGGTAGTGTTCGGGTATATTTGCTGATGATGTCATCGGTGGTACAATTTTTCCAAAAGGAGCCGTCAATTGGCTTGGTGTATCTTCCTCTCTTCTGTGTGTCATTATCGTCCAGCTAATGTTTGGGGGCCATTAGAGGTGAGGCAAAGAACCTCACCACCCCCCGGTGGTACAAAGACCTCTCCACAGGTGTTGCTGTAAACTGGACCGGTAGTCAGTGATGGGTAAGATCCAATTGCAATGGTACCAACTTAACAGGTAAGGACCATATGTACTATTGGACAACCTAAGGCAGGCACTGTCCCCAAGCCACATGTGTGTTGTTTAAACAGAGAGGGGGAGATGTTGAGAGCCACATCCGAAGGGGCCCCAGCAAAATTCCAGAAGCCAGCAAACTTCCAGCTGCTGGCTGATGATTGGCTCACAGCAACATCTAGCTGATTGGCTCCTCTGCGGTGATGCTCATTGGGCTGTTTCCCTGCCCTTTCAGACCACGGAGTTGCTCATTAGGGGACTTATTTGTCTTTGCCCACATGACCTAGCCAATCGGCCTCAAGAGCAGGAGGATTGTGGGAGGTGGAGAGAGGCTTGTGTGGGAGGAAGAGGCTTTTGGGAAGCCAGTGGTGGCAGTTGGGGCTCTGAGGGTTTTTCCTGAGAGGCTGTTTTGTTTGGCGTGTGTGGTTTTAAAAATAAAGTTAGTTTCTTTTGACAAGTGGCTCCTGATTGTGCCCAGCAAGACTGTGGCATTATCCTAATATTTCTACAGTAACTGCCCCAGTTTAACAGCAACGCAAGTAGACTCTTATGGGACATGATTTGTATTTTGATGTTCATTTTTATTCAACACTGGTACATTACTATTTCTTCAGTTTATGCACATCAGAGGGTATATATTTCTTGCACAAGTTGGCAAATTTATAGGCATTTGTTTCACTTTCAATCACTTCCTGCTTCAGAACACATGCATTACTCCAGGTTTCTTAACTGGTCTATTCGTGAGACTTCTTTCCAAACATATTATTTCCGATTTTCTTTATAATTGTTTAAGCAAAACTCACACACCCTTCATGCTAAACCATAACTATCATTTCACAATTAGATGTATAACTGTTTGGAATGAATGATTGTATATCAATATAAGATTTCTTATATATTTTCTGATATCAATTCAATCCATGATTTAAAGTGGAACCAGTTATATTATTTATTCACAGTATGGTCTATTCATGCATTATCTATATTCATAGACACAGGGTACACCTCTTTGTACCCCCAATACTAATTTATACGTTTTCAAAATATTGCTCCCAGTAATAGAGGAAGAAATACTCATGTCACCTGATCTAAATATGCATGTTATCACAGTAATATTCTGGACGCAAAATGCAAAATTCACACGTGTGATTGTACCAAAGCCTAAATGGACACTGAACATGGATTACTAAAAACATCCATGTCCAGCTTGCATAACGCTCTCAAATGTCAATCCTATCGGTGACTACATATTTGTTTCTTCCTAATATATTCAACCTCAAAACTGTTGAAAATGTCTAATACTATCACTCACCCTGTACTTTGCCTGTTTTCCTAATGTCTCTATTGATATCGGCTTTCCTACATATTTTCCCCAGTTCATCATTGTGACTGACCCTTCACATGTGCTGACATTGATATTCACTCTCTAACCAAAACCCAATTGCTAAAGAACTTTTGGTACAAATACTAAATTCACCCTTGTTCCAAAATCTACCGACTATCTTCCTGATCCTATTGATTATCCCTGTTTGAGTGGATGTTCTCCTCTACATTGAATCATCCAAGGTACAAGTCCTATGGCATTGTATATCGACTTATCTGAGACATGTGTGCAGAACGTAATTTAATGCTATGTATCGCAATCAATTGCCCAATGCACTTCTGAGCTTCAAATCTCACCTAGATTTCTGTTTACATACTTATATTTCACCTCTGTATTCCTATAAATATTGCAGGTTCCCAATACCATTATTCATCCCACAGAATGATTCCTAAACCAAATCGATCCTGTTATTATCCCTAACCATACACTGTTGCCTCAATCTAACATTACAAAAGAGCAGGGACAGAGTTCATCTTACAATACAGGAATGTAGGGGATCTTACACCTGCTGAGAACCTCAAATTTCTATCCAGAATTGATCCCTGGAGAAGATGTAGGCAGCTATGAAGGACCTGAGAGAGCAAAAGCCATCTTCCATGGCAAACACCTTGTGATAACGAAGGGATGTGTATGAATCAGCCTCTCTTTTCTTAATGTAGAGAAGATGGACCAAACCAGACCTGCGTGGAGAGGTGTTCCCGGGTGGCCATTGTTGATATACCATTCAAACTTGTCAAAGTGTCACAGGAAGTAGGGGCAGCCTCCATCTCATGAGACCCATGAAAGCAACTGTTAGGACAAAGTGGTTGCCAAGGCAGTGATCTCATTCAGTTCCTGAAGGAGGTGACCTACCTAACTTTGTTGGTGATGTAACTCTCTGAAATTGGGATCCAAGAAGCCAGGCACCCAGAGCCAGTCCCAGTCCCAGTCCCAGTGGTCGAACTTGTTTGGATTTACCAAGGACAGAGTCAGTCTTTCTTGGTACCTAATGATATGAGGATGGCCAAATGCCAGTAGAGCTCAGAAAAGGGGCCTTTCCCTAGATAGCAGGTATTGGCTCAATGCTGCCTGCTGACAACTTCGTAGAGTGGGCCAAGAAGAACAGATCTGAGACAGGCCAGGCCATTTTGGGGCAACATAGTATGGCCCACCAGTCAGAGGACACTCCAGATAGTCACAGACCTACTTGGGGGAAGGAGGTGCTTTTGTGGATGTGGATGTGAGTTTGTGGTTTTGTCTCATGTTCTGAAAATAGGTAGGAATGGTGGTTTGTATGGTTGGGAGTTGACTGTTTCTAGGAAGTCGTTTGGCAAGGCGAGTGTTTTTATGTCTGTGTATCCACTGTGTTCGTGGTTGTAGTCTTTAGAAAAGAGAATGCATCAATGGAGGTTTCCTGTCTAGTTGGAAGCTTCCCAGCATTCATCCTGCCCACTTTATAAATGGACTGTGGCTTGCCTTATGGATGGGCAACACCTACTATCTTCCTAAGGTCCTCTACACATCTTGATTTCTGGCCTCTCTCCAGAATAGGCTCATGGTTTTGTGGCCAAGATATGTACCACCTCCAAAATCTGTTACATGGCCATGTAATGGATAGCTGAAGGGAATGGGAACATCTCAGAAAACTCAGATATCAGTGTAACCAGTAAAGTCTCAGTTTAAAAACCTTGTTTTGGCCCATTTGCTTACCTATGGTTATGTTGCCCTGAATGTCAGGAAGGTATTTGCCTCAGGCCACCCCTTTCTGAAGCCTGAAGAAAACATTTTTCAAATGGAAATGAATGGGCATCACCTGTGGATCTTTGCTTAATTGCTTTGGAAAGAGATGTGTTTGAATCAGCCTCTTGGCCCTGTGTGAGGTTGGGGCTTTGATTCTCAGAAGGTGATAGATCTAAAGAAAGATCCCATGTGTGCTTGGGTTTTCTATTGCCTCCAACTCACATAAAGGATTTATACCTCACAATCAGTAGGATTAAATTGGAGAATCAGAACAGTATTAACGGCAGGCCTATTTGATCACTCCTGGTTCACAGGAAGGGTGTCTAGGTCACCCTGACTTTAGGCAAATGAGGGGCAAGGGAGTTTATTTTGGAAACTGTCTTGGGCTTCGCCCCTCATGGAAAATTCCATCCAGGGGTTACGATGAGTGTCTATATGGAAGATGATGAGGGCCATGTGGCAGTGTTTTGGTTTTAATTGTGGTCATTTGTGTGCTGGTTGGAAGAGATGACTGGGTACACCTGGACCTGAACTCTGGTGTGATTCCCCTTAGAGACTGAGTTCTGGAACTGACTTCAGGGAAGTATTGCCATTAATTTTGGTGGGATTTTAGGAGGCCACACATGAGAGTCGCCCTTGGAAACTGAGATCTAGTCTCAGGGTGTCTTTCCACAGTGCACTGGGAATCTCCACCAGGATATAAGACGATTTTATTCTGAAAGACTTGGCAACCATAGTAAAGAGTCAAAACACATATTGAACTCACATTGAGTAGACATCAATGGGTCAGGCTTCATGTGACATTTTGGCCACTCATTGGGAAGCGTTGCCTTTTAGAGTTCTCCAGAGCTTTCATCCTCACCATTTAATGGTTCCTGAATGAATTGAAAAACCAGTGCATCCAACTTGATACTTGAAAAATGGCTAGATAAATACCATGAAATTTTTGAAATTCCCATGACCAGGTGGCACTGGAGAACCTTTGGATGTCCTGTTGCTGATCATGAGTGTACCAGACAGTGCCTTGAATCACTGGGTTTCATGAAAATGGTGTAGAACAGAGATGCCAGTAAGTTGGAATTTGCTGAGTAGTGGGCCTAGAACAGTGGTGGGCAGGTGTGTGATTAAACATCTGTGTTGGTGTCATGTGGATTGGCCATTGGCTTCCAAATGGCTTTTGACTGACATGGTGCAGCCAGCAGACCCTTGCATGTAAAGGCATCTTGTTATATGGAGAGGTTTCGGGGCAATGTTCAGAATCAAGTTGCTAGGGACAAGGGGGAAGTCTATGTTGGATATAAGACTGGTTGGTGCATTCTCCTGGCAGACCCTGACCCACCACACATGACAGAACTCCCTCCAGCACTGTGTCCCAGTTGAACTACTTGTATTTCGTGAAGCAAACACCAAACTCCCATTGCAGCAGCTAGAAAGACCATGAAAAATGGAGGATGACCACATGGCTTCAGAGTCCACACAGGAAGACACTTAGCCCCCACTGGCCACAGTTTACATACAAAGAGAGAATTCTGCATTACTGCCTCATGTTCATTAAAGAATAAGAAAACATGTGCTCCAGGTTGCATAGATGCAGACCCAGCTTTGATGGTCTCACTGCAAAGGAAGCTAAAGCTCCTGACTACAACATATATTTCCAGTGCCCAAACTCAGAGGCAGTTTCTCATAAGTCTTCCGGTCAGCAGAGCACCATGTTTGTGAAGTGTTTACCCTGTCCCTTACTTTTGGAAACTCTTCTACCACCCCCAAAGTTGTGAACTCCTGAGCATATTCCATTCCAGATAAGTATTCATAGATTTTCTAACTCTTCTCCTCTAATTGTGTCTAACTAGGGGCGAAGGTAATGTCAAGGCATTGTTCTTGATGAGAGTGGGATGATTATTTTTAGCACATATTTGCATAAACATTGGATTTATTTTCCTAATTTTCATTCGAAATACTGAATCACTCACACTAACCCATACCCTACTAGACTCTATATTCTGACTCCTAATCCTAATATAATGGAGAAAAATAACCCAAAACGAATAGACATACAAGCATTTCAGAGGAGGCATGGTGTATAATTGGACTTGCCTTTTGCATTATGTAGAATTGGAGTTATAAATCTAGTCAATTTTTTGTTGAAATAGTTCTCCATGTGTTTTTTTTAACTTTTGTTGTTTGTTGTTCAAAACATTATATAGTTCTTGATATATCATATTTCACACTTTGATTCAAGTGAGTTATGAACTCCCATTTTTATCCCGTATATAGTTTGCAAAATCATATCAGTTACGCATCCATTGATTTACATATTGCCATACTAGTGTCTGTTGTATTTTGCTGCCTTTCCTATCCTCTACTATCCCCCCTCCCCTCCCCTCCCCTCCCATCTTCTCTCTCTACCCCCTATACTGTAATTTATTTTCCCCCCTTGTATTTTTCCCTTTCCCCTCACTTCCTCTTGTCCGTAATTTTGTATAACCCTGAGGGTTTTCTTCCATTTCCATGTAATTTCCCTTCTCTCTCCCTTTCCCTCCTACCTCTCATCCCAGTTTAATGTTAATCTTCTTCTCATGCTCTTTATCCCTACTCTGTTCTTAGTTACTCTCCTTATATCAAAGAAGACATTTGGCATTTGATTTTTAGGGATTGGCTTCCTTCACTTAGCATAATCTGCTCTAATGCCATTCATTTCCCTGCAAATTCTATGATTTTGTCATTTTTTAATGCTGAGTAAAACTCCATTGTGGCCTCTGGCGTGCGCCCAGGTTTCCGTTCCTTTCTTCCTGTTTGTTAATTTCTGGCCTATTTATTGTTGTGACCAGGACCTTAGTCAATGCCTTAGTCTGTCTTTTGCATCTCTCATCTTCCCTTTGCTCCCTTTCTTTCTCTTTGTTTCTCTCATATAGTATACTTTCTCGGCTTCTCTGACTAAATCTCCCAAAGTCATATCTTGTGATCCCTCTAAGAGTTGTAACTTTCTTTTAATATCCAGGACAGCTTGCCCAATGAAGGCCATCATGACAGATGCCTTTTGATCCTCTGCCTGAGGATCAATAGGGGCTCGAGCCTTTGACTGAGGGGGAAACCTGTCCTCAGGGAAGACTTAAAAAAGCGGAGCTTGCGATTGCCTCAGCAGACACCACCGAAAGACAGATCCAGGAGGAGAGTGGGGATGACACATGGTGAGTGACCCACCATGGGACAAGCAGTTTCGTCACATGATTTGTTTTTGTCAGGCCTCAAGGAGGCCCTCAAGACATAGGGGGCACATGTTAAGAAAAAGGACTTAAAATTATTCTTTTCATACATAGGAGAATTGTGTCCATGGTTTCCCCCTGAAGGGTCCATTGATGGTAGAAAATGGCTTAGAGTAGGAGACTGTTTAAACCATTTTTTTTGTTGTTGTTGAAGAAAAAGTCCTAGAACAAAGGTATATTAGACCTTTTGTAGACATTAATATTTTATAAGATTTTTAAAAACCTAGAAAAATTTGTAAGTTTAAATTTAAAGACATTTATATTTATCTGTTTATCCAATTTAAATTGAACCATTTAAATCACGTGAATTAAAGATCTTTGGATCCACTTTGAAATAGTAAGCTTGCCTTAATTTGATTTTAATTGGAGTCAGTGGTCTTTTCTTGCATCCTGGTGTAATATTTTGTAGTTTCCCATCGAGATGACCCTGCCCCAATAGATCACAAGACCAGACTACTGGAAATTCTGAAGCTGGCCTTCCCTCCAGGGCTCCGGCATAGAGAGGCAATTTCCAAGGCCTTGGTGTGAGATTTTGGTCCAGGGAGCACTGCAGTGAACCACCGCCCTAAAACTATTAGCAAGCACATGGTGGAGGAGGCCTCCATAGGTAAGTGGCACCTATATAACATCTGATATCCGGTTAAGGGAGATCTCTTCTGATGACAGAGTGGTGTCCTGGGGAGACACACATATACTCCTGTCTGGTACAGTAACGAGAATCATTCTGTCCTCTGTTATGTTCTGTAGGGAATTCCTCTGAAAGCATAGAGAGGTGCCAATGGGCACGCAGGAGCTCCTATCCCAGAGCTTTAGCAAGACGTTGCATAGTTCCTCTGTTTTTCTGTTTCTGCGCTGGTTTTCTGTTTTTTTGTGTGTTTTGTTCTGTGTTTCATATGTTTTTTTTTTTTTGGTTTGTTTTAGTGTGTTTTGTTGTGTGATTTCTGTGGTAAAACTTAACTGAAAATGGGTAATAAAGCAAGTAAACTGACACCCATTTGGACTGTGTTTTAAAGAACTGTGATGAACTTTAATACCCTTTGTTAAGCAGGATGAGAGAAGCCCCTAGCTGGCTGCCTGGAGCACACCCACTGCAGAGGGCAAAGCCTGCTGGGGACCTAAGAACTGAGTATCTCCCAGGTTAACACGTGAAACTCCTTAAAACCCCTTGTCCCTTCAGATCGATAGAATCACAACCATTGGGCAGAGACCCCTGTTTTTCTCCTTTGTTAGCAAAGCAGTAAATCTCCCTTTTTCTTTTTCTCAAACCCTGTCCTCATTATTAAATTGGTATTAATTGGCTTCAAAATCAGGAACCAAACTTTAAGTTACAATTTTTGGTACCCCCCACACCCCGGAACTCTTTGAGAGCTGACTACTGAAATGTTAGGAGACGGAGCGTGCTTGGGGTGGAACCGAATAAGAGGAGCTAATCCTGTAAGTGAACGGAGGGACTGAGGGACTTCCAGCAGCTGCCCAAGCCCTGTTGCTTCAGAGAATTACCTACTTCCTTCCCTGCACTGTAAGGATTTTGCCATCTCTGTTTTCTTAAAAAAGAGAAAAAGAAAAAGGGGACACTAAATACAGTAAAGTCACCATGGAGACCCTTGATTTTACATTTCAGGTTGTCCCTCTGTGAAAACATCTGGTTCCCTTGTGGGAAAATCTATGGTGCCACTGGTGTAGGACATTTTTCTCTTATCTGCTCTGGTTTAAAGGCTTCTGTCTGCAAGCCATAGTCTGGAGCTCCTTTCAGTCTGTCTTGTGTCTTTGTTTCTGGCCCTTTAAGACATGTGCAATAATGTGTTGATTTTATAAATCATTTCTTGGGAATGATCTTAGCTGAATGTGTATCTAAATGATGATGTTTTATTGTAACAATCTGGCATCTGAATGGGTTTTTGAAGCATTGCACAATCTTGCAGTTAAAAGTCGGGTTTAGGAAATTGTTTAGTTTATGATTTCAGATAATTCATGCCAGAGAACTTAAATACTTAGGATGGAAAACTAGAGAACTCTACTTCCAAGTTGGCAAGTAACTTCCCAATCATTCAGGCTTTTTTTTCACCAATTTTTAATTGGGTAGCCTGGGAAAATGTCACTGTGTCTACCAGTGCATTAATTTGGACAAGGATAGTAAATCATTGTATGGTATCTGTTGACAAAACAAGATATAAAGATGTAAAATTTTGTAAACTGTGTCTTAAACTTGTATCATAAAATTTTGTGAATTTTGTCTTAAAATTGTATTATAATTTTCAACATCTGAACCTGAAAATTATGGTTGAAATGCCTTAGGCCTGAGGTGTCTGCTCAGAATAGCAGCTTTTTCCTGCTCCTTCCCGACCTCAGCCAGGACTTATGTTGAATGGCAAATGAAAGAGGCCTGCATGCTCAGTAGGAGAGTGATCTGAGGCCTAAAAAAAATTAAATTGTATGGTATTTACTAATTAATGGCCAGTCAATTTTTCTAGGACTCTTATTTTTTCCTTAGATTCTTTATTTTTTTTTTGAGCTCATGATTTTGATCCTAAAGACCTAGGATGATGTTTTTCTGACCAGTTCTATCTTTGACTAACTGTGTAGTTTTTGAAACATTGCAATGGATATTTCACCTGGAAAAGCAACAAGGCCTTTACTATTATTATGTGTGCACAATTTTGTTATGTGTTGTATGTCTATATATTCATATGTCCGTATATCATATATATGATATACAAATTAACATTTATAAAGAGCACTCATTAAAACAAAAACGCTCATAAAAACAAATTTTAAAAAGTGGATCCAAAGATCTTTAATTCAAGTGATTTAAGTAGTTGAATTTAAATTGGATAAAGAGATAAAAATAAATGTCTTTAAATTTAAGCTTACAAGTTTTTCTAGGTGTTCAAAAATCTAATAAAATATTAATGTCTACAAATGTTCTAATATGCCTTGGTTCTAAGACTTTTCCTTCAACAAAAAAATGGTTTACACTGTTAAATATATTTGTCTAATATATTGATAAATAAGTAAAGTAAATTTGATATGGGATTAATCATTCATGAGTACTTTTGTTAGATATCTGATTGATTTACTAAGGTCTGTATAAGTTTGAACTAATGTCTGTATAAGATTGTAATAATCAGTCATGTGTTAAAGAGACAAAAATTTCTTAAAACATAAGTTTACCCATAACATTGTGTTTATTAAGTTTTATTTTTTCTAGAGCAAGCAACCATAAAAATTAAACAACTGATTAAATAAGAACTGTTATTTTAGAGTACTGTACTGCCATTTATTTAAAAGCTAAACTTGGTTAATGTAGAAACTTCAATGTAATTGTGATGCTATTAATGTGCTCATATCTTTCAGGTATACGAATCTGTAAGGTAGAAACTTTAAAAGAGCATTATTTCAAGCTGGTGTTCTGAAGTTGTATGGTAAAAAAATATATTGGGCATTCATTTACTTCTTATCAATAAGATATGTAAATTTGTATGTTACTTTTTACATTGGGGAACAATTTAAATGTATTTTTATGTTAATGAGAGTCTAATCTATATAAAGGTTAAAAACTTTCAGCCTATCTTAAATTCATGTTTTAAATGTGATATCATATGGTGTTAACTAATGTTCATGTGACCTCAAATAATATATGTAATCTTTGTAAAATGATATTTAAAAAAACAAAGATCATCTTTAGAAGTAAAACACTTAAGTTTTATAAAGAGCCCTGCCTTACCTGAGATAAGGCTCTGTGTCCCATCTTACTATATGTGAGAATGACTACGAAAGCAGTAGGTCAGATATTATTTCATTTAAAGTTATGTTCAAAAGTTGTTTTTTTTTCTGTCAAGATTTCTAGGATCTCAAACAGGGGATATAATGTATAACTCAGCTTAAAACTTCAGGGTAGCTATTACACGAACTAAGTATTTTTACTCTTGTTAAAAAATTTTATTTTGTAATTTCCTTATAAGTGATCTAAAGATTCCTTGTTAGTGTTTTACAGAAGTGTTGCTTTAAGAACACAACATGGGTTAATTTAAGATAATAAGTCATCACCTACAAGACAGACAGAATAATACAGATCCCAGTTAATAAAAAAGATAAATAATTATAAAGTTATAGACATTAAAGCCCAGTACTCTTAATATAAGGCTGTTAAAATTTATTTGCTGGATGATTAAGATTAGGATTTATATTAAAGTTATATGAAAAGGGACAAGAAAACCAATATTTGGCTCTTGCCCTCTGAGTCAGTCTGAATCCAGGGAAGAAGGGACTTCTCAAAGAGCTTTGCAACTCTTGGCCTCATATCTTCCCAATTAGGGAGATTAATGAGACCCCTGGAGAACAGAAAGCCAATCAGTGCATTTGCTAAGAAAAGGAGAGTCATCAGAGAAGGGAGACATCCCTGATGCTTCCAAGGGTAGCCACATGGTCAAGCAAGACCTGGACCCACCTAGCGCAAATGGCACTAGCAGAACTGAGAAGCTGCTCTCAAGTTTCCCCAGGAATGACTCCCATAAAAGCTCAGCTGACTCTTAACAATAGATAGAAACAAAAGTCAGTTTGACTGTTTCATGATAAACACTTAGGAAAGACAGTTAAAACCAAAATACAGCCATTCCTGGGCATTTTAAATAATAATATTAATAATAATAATAATAATTTTTTATACACATTATGTTAGCCTCCCAAAATAAGTAAGACTGGAGGCTACAAAGAAGGATTCCCAGAAAGGAATGCCTGATAACTATAAAAAGAGACTATCAAGAGGAGCTGCCAGAGGCAGAAATTTTTAGTTTAAGGCCTACAGATATTCCTAACCTACAGGTAGGGTTGGTGTTTGCTAGTACGATTATCCAGCCCTGAGTAACAGAATTAAAGGTTTCTCTATTACACACAGAGGTCATACTAGTAAAATGATTTTGCAAGATCAGATGATATTAAATCATTAAACTGTATCTTATGGAGAGGGATAACTGTAACACTAAATGTTAAATATTAAGTTGACAGTCCTGATAACTGGGAATATTAAAGCCTGCTGAGGGAACTTCTATACAGTGACATGTTCCAGCTGCTGCAACATTTTTTCAGTACTCATGGTTCTTGTTTCTCACACAGAAGAACCCATCCCCAGATGAATTTACAACCTGTTCTTCCCCAACCAGACTTCAAAACGAACTGATTTCTAAAAGGCAACTCATGTCCCTCAACTGACTTCTAAAAAGCAACTCATGTCCCTTATACTGTGCCCACTCACGTCACTCTCTCTCAGCTCAGAAGAAGCCAAAATGAGTGACGCCTCTCGTCTTACAACTATGGAGGCAAAAATAAATAGAATATCAATATAAATAATTAATTAAGTCAGGTAAAACCAGGAATCCAATTTTGGGTGAGTTCTAAAAATTTGGAGACTGTTCCCTGAGGGATTAAAATTCCCTCATTGCTCTTTCCCTACCCTATCAAAAATTTGGAAGGGACACATTAAAAAAGGGGGAATGATTTGTATTTCTCTGACTGCTAGAGATGGTGAGCATTTTTTCATATACTTGTTGATTGATTGTATGTCCTCCTCTGAGAAATTTCTGTTCAGGTCCTTGGCCCATTTGTTGATTGGGTTATTCGTTATCTCATTGTCTAATTTTTTTAGTTCTTTGTATATTCTGAATATTAGCGCTCTGTCTGAAGTGTGAGGAGTAAAGATATGTTCCCAGGACGTAGGCTCCCTATTTACCTCTCTTATTGTTTCTTTTGCTGAGAAAAAACTTTTTAGTTTGAGTAAGTCCCATTTGTTGATTCTAGTTATTAACTGTTGTGCTATGGGTGTCCTATTGAGGAATTTGGAGCCCGACCCCACAGTATGTAGATCATAGCAAACTTTTTCTTCTATCAAACGCCATGTCTCTGATTTGATATCAAGTTCCTTGATCCACTTTGAGTTAACTTTTGTGCATGGCGAGAGTAAGGGATTCAGTTTCATTTTGTTGCAAATCTCACTCCAGTAAGATTGGCAGCCATTAGGAAGTCAAACAGCAACAAGTGCTGGCGAGGATGTGGGGAAAAGGGTACTCTTGTACATTGCTGGTGGGACTGAAAATTGGTGCGGCCAATTTGGAAAGCAGTATGGAGATTTCTTGGAAAGCTCGGAATGGAACCACCATTTGATCCAGCTATTCCCCTACTCGGTCTATTCCCTAAAGACCTAAAAAGAGCACACAATAGGGACACTGCTACATCCATGTTCATAGCAGCACAATTCACAATAGCAAGACTGTGGAACCAACCTAGATGCCCTTCAATAGACGAATGGATAAAAAAAATGTGGCATTTATACACAATGGAGTATTACTCTGCATTAAGAAATGACAAAATCATAGAATTTGGAGGGAAATGGATGGCATTAGAGCAGATTATGCTAAGTGAAGCTAGCCAATCCCTTAAAAACAAATGCCAAATGTCTTCTTTGATATAAGGAGAGTAACTAAGAACAGAGTAGGGACGAAGAGCATGAGAAGAAGATTAACATTAAACAGGGATGAGAGGTGAAAGGGAAAGGGAGAGAGAAGGGAAATTGCATGTAAATGGAAGGAGACCCTCAGGGGTATACAAAATTACATAAAAGAGGAAGTGAGGGGAAAGGAGAAAAATATAAGGGGGAGAAATGAACTACAGTAGAGGGGGTAGAGAGAGAAGAGGGGAGGGGAGGGGGGAGGGGGGATAGTAGAGGATAGGAAAGGCAGCAGAATACAACAGACACCATAATGGCAATATGTAAATCAATGGTTCTGCAACTGATGTGATTTTGCAATCTGTATATGGGGTAAAAATGGGAGCTCATATCCCACTTGAATCAAAGTGTGAAATATGATATATCAAGAACTATGTAATGTTTTGAACAACCTACAATAAAAATTAATTTAAAAAATATTAAAAAGCAAAAAAAAATGGGGGGGAATGATAAACCCAACCTGATCATTTATTAAAATTGGGAGCCATCTTGCCACAAAGTCATGAAAAGATAATTTTGCTTTCCTATAAATTACTGCAAATTCTGAATCTGCTTGGAATGCCTGTCCATGCCTTGAACTCACCCATGCCTGGCTCTCTGACCAGATAGCAGCCCTCTCTGAAAATTTAGTGACACCTCATAAATATTGGCCTTCTCTGGCCAGACAACGACTCTCGTGAGTCTCTAATGGTCCTCATAAATTCTGATGATGGGGCCAGCAAAAAAAAAATTGTAAACTAGCAATAGCGTGATGCTTCTCCGAGTTCTGTTATCTGTAACCCCCCTTTTGTGTAACTTACTGGACTATAAAGCTGGGCTGTAGGAAAGGTGGGGTTGCTGTCTTGTTTCTGCCATTTTGAGAGGGATAGGCAGCTCAGCCAGTGAAAAAATAATAAGCTTGCTTTAATTTGATTTTAATTGGAGTCAGTGGTCTTTTCTCCTGTCCTGGTCAAACAGGTAAACACTCCACAAACATGGAGCTCTGCCGGTCTAAAACTTATTGAGAAACTCTCCCTGACCTTGGGCACTTGAAATATATGTTGTTGTCAGGAGCTTTAGCTTCTTTGTAGTGAGACCATCAGAGCTGGGTCTGCATCTATGTGACCTGGAGGACATGGTTTCTTATTTTCCAATGAACATGAGGCAGGAGTGCAGAATTCTCTTTTTGTAGGGAAACTGTTGTCACTGAAGGCTAAGTGTCTCCCCATGTGGTATGTGAAGCCATTTGCGCATCTTCCACATTTCATGGTGTTTCTTGATGCTGCACTGGGGGTTTAGTATTTGCTTCATGAAATACAAGGAGATCAACAGAGACTCAGTGCTGGAGGGATTTCTCACACGTGTGGTGGGTCAGGGTCTCCAGGAGAATCCACCAATGAGGCTTATATCCCACATAGCTTGCCCCCTCAACCATTGCAACCTGATTCTGAACACGGCCCTGAAACCTCTCCATATAACAAGATGCCTTTATATGAAGAGATCAGACATATAGGGATTACTGGCTGCACCATGTCTGCCACAAGACATTTGGAAGTCAATGGCAGATCCAAATGGCCCCACCAGAGATATTTTATGACACAACTGCACACCACAGCTCTGGGTCACTACTCAGCAGGCGCCAACATACAGGATTCTTTCTTCTACACCATTTTCATGAAACCCAGTCAATCAAGGCACTCTCTGGTACACTCATGATCAGCAACTGGACATCCAAATGTTCTTCAGTGCCACTTGGTCATAAGAATTTGAAAAATTTCATGGTATTTATCTAGCCATTTTTCAAGGATGAATTTGGATGCACTGTGAGTTTCAATTCTTTCAGGAACCATTAAATGGTGAGGAATTTCATTTCAATGAAAGCTCTGGAGGACTCTCACAGGCAAGGCTTCCCATGGAGTGGCCAAAAGGTCACATGAAGCCAGGCCCATTGAGGTCTACAATGCTAGGTCCATGTGTGTTTTGAATCTCAACTATGGTTGCCAAGTCTTTCAGAATAAAATCATGTGATATCGTAGCTGAGATTCCCAGTGTTCTGTGGAGAGCCACCTGGGCCTATATCTCAGTTTCCAATGGGGACTCTCATGCGTGGCCTCATGAAATCCCAACACAATTCATGGCAATTCTTCTGTGAGGTCAGGTCCAGAACGCAGTCTCTAAGGGGAATCACACCAAAGTTCAAGCCATGGTGGACACAGTTATGTCTTCCAACTGCCACACAAATGACCACAATTAAAACCAAAACACTTTCACATAGCCCTCGTCTTCTTCCATGTAGACACTCATCAAATCCTCTGGCTGGACGTTTCCAAAAGGGGTGAAGTCCAAGACCTGTCCAAAATATGCTCCCTCGCCCCTATTTTGCCTAAGGTCAGTGTGGCCTAAACACCTTTCCTGTGAACCAGGAGTGATCAAATAGGCCTGACCTTATTACTGCTCCACTTCTCCAATTTGAGGCCTACTGACTGCCAGGTATAAATTCTTTATATGAATGGGAGTCATGAAAAAACCCAAGCATCTATGGTCTAGCCTTTGCAGGCCAAGATGGAGGTCAGGAACCTTACAGAAGATGGCGAGAGACTTCATACACAATGACTGCTATTTTGACCATTTTGTATTTGTAGCACACATGGAATCATACCTTAGATCCATCAGGTGTTAAGAATCTAAGCAGCAGCCTCACACAGGTTCACGAGGCTGATTCAGACACATCCCTTTTGGAAGCAATTAAGCAAAGAGCCACAGGTGATGCCCATTCATTTCCATTTGAAAACTGTTTTCTTAAGGCTTCACAAAGGGGTGGCCTGAGGCAAAGACCTTCCTGACATTCAGGGCAATGAAGCAATAGGTAAGCAAATGGCCCAAAGCAAGGATTCTCCACTGAGACTTTACTGGTCACATTGATATCTGAGTTTTCTGAGATCCTCCCATTCCCTTCAGTTATCATGTACATGGCCATGTCACAGTGCTTGGAGGTGGTACATATCTTGGACACAAAACCATGAGCCAATTCTTGAGAGTGGCCAGAATTCAGGAAGAAAACAGAAACGTAGTAAGATAGTAGGTGTTGCCCATCCATAAGGCAAGTCACAGTCCATGCGTTAATTGGGCAGGATGAATGCTGGGAAGCTTTCTACAAGACAGGAAACATCCATTGATGCATTTTCTTTTCTAATGTCTACAACCACGGACACAGTGGGAGAAACAGACATAGAAACACTCGCCTTGTCAAACAATTTACTAGAAAAAGTCGATTCCAATCCAAACAAACCACCTTTCCTACCTATTCTCAGAACATGAGACAAAACCACACACTCACACCCACACCCACAAAGGCACCTCCTTCCCCCAAGTAGGTTTGTAACTATCCAGAGTGTCCTTTGACTGGTGGGTCATACTATGTTCCCCTGATATGGCCTATCCATTCTCAGATCTGGTCTCCTTGGCCAACTCTGTGACGTTGTCAGGAGCATGTGGAGAGCCACTACCTACTTTCTCAGGAAAGGTCCCTGGCATGTGGCCATCCTCACATCAGTAGGTACCAAGAAAGACTGACTCTGTCCTTAGTAACACCAAACAAGTGAGCCCACTGGGACTGGGACTTGGATTGGCTCTCAGTGCCTGGCTTCCTGGATCCCAAGTTTAAAGTGTTCCATCACCAAGGAAGTGAGGTAGGTTACTTCCTTCAGGAATTTAATGAGGTCACTGCCTTGGCAAACACATTGTCCTAACAGTTGCTTCCAATGGTTCCATGAGATGGAGGCTGCCCCTACTTCCTGTGACATTTTCACAAGTTAGAATGATATATAAATCAAAGGCACCAAGAAACAGCGCTCCACAAAGGCCTGGTTTGGTCCGTCTCCTGTACATTAAGAGAGAGGCTGATTCAGCCACATCCCTTAATCCTGACCAGGTTTTTTGGCAATGGAAGATGACTTTTGCTCTCTCAGGTCCTTCATAACTGCCTACATCTTCTTCAGGGATCATTTCTGCATGGACCTTTGAGGTTCTCAGCAAGTGGAAGATCCCCTACATCCCTATATTTTAAGGCCAACTCTGTCCCTGCTCTTCTCTAAAGTTAGATTGAGAGATCACTGTGTGGTTACGGTTAATAACAGTTTCGATTTGGGTTAGGAATCATTCTGCAGGATGAATAATGGTATTGGGAATCTGTGATATTTATAAGAATATAGACGTGAGTTAAAAGTATGGAAACAGAAATCTAGGTAAGATTTGCATCCCAGAAGGGCATTGAGACCTTGATTGGGATACTTAGCAATGTTATACTTTCTGCACAAATGTCTCAGATAAATCCATATACAATGGCATAGGACGTTGTACCTTGGATGATTGAATGTCGAAGAGAACCTCCAGTCAAAAAGGGATAGTCGGTGGAATTAGGAAGATAGTCAGTAGGTTTAGAAAGAAGGGTGAGAATAAGATTTGGAAAAAAGTTCTTTACCAATAGGGTTTCGGTTAGAGAGTGAATATTAATGTCAGCCCATGTTAAGTGTCAGTCACAATAATGAATTTGGGAAAATATGTAGGAAAGGAGGTATCAATAGAGACCTTAGGAAATCAGGCAAATTATTAAGTGAGTCATAGGATTAGGCATTTTCAACAGGGTTGAGGTTGAATATATAACCTTAGGAAGAAAGAAATATGTAGTCACCAATAGAATTGACATTTGAGAGCATTAGGCAACCTGGACATGAATGTTTTTAGTAATTCATGCTCACTTTCCATTTAGGCTTTGTTGAAAATAAATAAAATAGGTACTTGTCTCTTCCTGTTTTTCTGTTTGCTTAAGAAAACACTCTTGAAATCTTGAAAACTTTTTGCTAATCTTGTTCCCAGAATGTGCTGTCCCCAACTGCCAAACTGCAGAATGTACACCCTCACCCGTTTACATGCAAACCGCCCACTTGCCCTGACCCATCAATAACCTTCCCTCCCTGCCCTCTTCAAGAAAAGTATATAAGCTCTGCTTAAGCTGTTCTCAGTGCTCTCTGCTCTATTCAAGTGAGGTCTGAGCCCCAGAATTTTGGACGCTTTGCTGTTGCATGAGACAGTGTCTTGGTGGTCTCTTCCTCCAATGGTCGCCTGACCATTACATTTGAGG
Organism: Callospermophilus lateralis; assembly: GCF_048772815.1. NCBI lineage: Eukaryota > Metazoa > Chordata > Mammalia > Rodentia > Sciuridae > Callospermophilus > Callospermophilus lateralis. The sequence goes on along the minus strand of NW_027513502.1, from coordinate 26,692 downwards.
GCCCCAGCGAGTTCCAGCAGCGTTGGACGAAAGACCCCCAATAGGCTCATCTCAGGTTAAGTAAGGCGCCACTTTCTTGTTTCAGGTTTCAGGTTAGGGATGGGCAAAATGGCTATTGGTGATGAGCATGAGCTCTCTCTGACGGTGGCTGACAGAAGTGTCACAGAGCCACAGGCCACGTCTCTGGGGCACGCCCCAGAGAACTCGGGAAACCGAGTAACAATAGTCTCCTAAACTCAGTGATATTTTGTTTTGGATTCGGTATTGTCAGCCCATCAGGTTTTCCTGGCTACTCAGTCCTGTTCTCAGTATTGGACGTCCATTGCCTGTCTTTATTGTCTTGTCTTGTCTGTGTCGTGTGTCATTGCTTTCACTATTTGTGTATCTTTCATATGGGACAGAGCACTTCAATGCCTCTGTCCCTGAACCTTGATCACTGGACCAAAGTCTGCTTAAAGGCTTAGAATCTTCTTTTTTTCAGTAAAACGTCAGATCTGGAAGACTCTATGTGTCTCAGAATGACACACCTTTGGAGTCGGATGGCCCCCAGAAGGATCTTTCTACTTCACACTAATTCAAAAACTCAGAGATATTGTCTTTCAGCCGGGGCCACATAGCCATCCAGATCAACAGCAATATATCTTTAGTTTGCAGGACCTCTGCAAATCTCCTCTTCCATGGTTGAAGCCTTTCCTTGTCCCTGTCCCCGCTCCTACTGGTTCTCCCACTTTTCTATCTCTCAAACCCTCTGCTCCCCCTCCTCCACCCTCTGTTTTCCCTGAGTCTCAAGACTCTACTGGACTCTCTTCCCCCTCCTTATGCCCTGCCCTTGTCCTCCAACCCCAAACACCCTCTAAGTGATTCCCCTGCTGCTGACTCAGACTCTCCACCATTGGAGGAATATAGGCCAGCCCAGCGCCCTCCAGGTGACTACCCCACGGCACACACAGCCCCTCCTTCCTTGGAGGTAGCTGGCCCGGCCAAAAGAACACAAACTACTCGCCGGGGGGGTTAAACTTTGAAGTGGATACAGGGTAAGTATACTCAGCCCTTAAGGCCCCATTGGGCCATCTATCAAACAAAAAGGACTCTAGTTCAAGGGGCTAATGGCAGTAAATATGGGGCTTAGACAACTAAGAGGACCATGGACCTGGGGAAAGAAAAAATCCATCACTCGTTCCTAGTAATCCCAGAATGCCCGACCCCATTGATGGGCACACATCAGCTCAAAAAGCTCCAGGCCAGAATAACTTTTAACCCTGAAGGCCCCCAAGTGAAATTTCTAAATTTTTCAGTAAAAACTCCTATAGTCACGGCTTTTACTATGTCAGTAGAAGATGAACATCAACTTGTCAAACCCCCCAAGACTGATCAAACAGGCAAGCTACCCCGGAAATGGATAACAGATTACGCAGATGCCTAGGAAAAAAACTGCTGGGTTACACGTAGCCGTGAAACATCCTCCAATAACAGTGGAGTTAAAAACTTCAGCCCCCCCATCAATGTCAAAAAATATCCTCTGAGCAAAAAAGCTAAAGATGGGATAAGGCCCCATATTCAGAAATATCTGGCCTTAAGGGTCCTAAGGCCCTGTCATTTGAACTGGAACACTGCCCTGTTACCAGTATAAAAATCCAGGAACCGGGGACTATCACACCCTTCAAGACCAAAGAGAGATCTACAACAGAGTGCAGGACATTCACCCTACAGTACATAATCTGTACAATCTGCTTAGCACTCTGAACCATGAGCGGAAATGGTATACTGTTCTGGACTTAAAAGATGCTTTCTTTTGCTTGCCTCTGCATAAAGATAGTCAGTTGCTATTTGATTTTGAGTGGGTAGACCCAGAAACCGGGACGTCTGGTCAACTAACATGGACTAGACTCCCACAGGGGTTCAAAAACTCCCCCACTCTCTTTGATGAAGCCCTCCACAGAGACCCCAACAACTTCAGAACTATGCACCCTGACGTCACCCTGCTTCAATATGTCGATGACCTGCAACTGGCAGCCAACACCAAGAAAAACTGTGAGTCTGGAACCCAATTATTATTATACAAGCTTGCTCAACTCTGGTATAGTGCTTCTGCCAAAAAAGCCCAAATTTGCCAGCAAGAAGTAATCTTCCTGGACTATTCCCTTAGGGGCAGTAAGCGATGGCTCACTGAGACCAGAAAACAATCCATTGAGCAGATACCACCCCCATCTAACAGCAGACAACTCAGAGAGTTTCTTGGGACTGCTGGCTTATGCAGCTTATGGATACCTGGGTTTGCGTCCGTAGCTGCTCCTTTATACCCGCTGTTAAAGAGAGATGCCCAATTCTAATGGACCCCTGAGCACCAGCAAACTTTTGATAACATCTAAGGACACTGACATTGAAACCCTCAACTTCACTGAGCCCAGCTTGCATTTTCAGAAAGCCCTAAACTAAGTTAAAAATGTACATCAACTCACTCACCTTGGTTCAAAGAAACTGCAGGCATTCCTGAAGGATCAAGAACAGAGTTTTCCACTAACCGACTCAGAGCGAAAGAAATAACTGAACGGGTAACAAAAGCCTGCCGGGTCTGTCAATTGGTTAATGCTTACCCTTCCAACTTTCCTGCAGGAAAGCACCTACAAGAAACCAGACCAGGACAATTCTTGGAAGTGGACATTACTGAAATTAAGCCAGGAAGTTATGGACTTAAATATCTCCTAGTCTTTGTAGATACATTTTCAGGATGAATTAATTGAAGCCTTCTCCCCCCCCACACACACACAAAAAAAAAAACAACAACAAAATAAATGGCACAAATGGTGGTCAAGAAGATCCTGAAAGATATTTTTCTAAGATACGGACTGGCTAAGGCAATAGGGTCTGATAATGGACTGGCGTTAATTGCCCTGGTAAGTCAGGGATTAGCCAGGACCCTGGGGATTAATTGGAAATTACATTGTGCTTATAGACCCCAGAGCTCAGTACAGGTAAAAAAAAAATAATAGAACCATTAAAGAGACTTAACAAAATCAAGCTTAGAGATCGGCATAAAAGATCGATCTATTCTCTTGCTTTATGCACTGTTTCTTGCAAGAAATACTCATACTCCTCTGTTTCCTTGTGTAACCTCACCCCCTATGAAATTCTCTATGGTCCCTCCTCCAGTAAGGGACCTAACCCAAACTCTAAGACCTAACGATCCCTTCCACACCCCCTTGCTTGACAGACTTAAAGCTCTTGAAAGAAATCAGCAATATCTGTGGAAACATCTGGCCACTGCCGACCAACCTGGGGACGAGGGGACTCCATATCGATACCAAGTAGGAGACTTCGTCTACATTAGACGACATCAGGTGTCATCCCTGGAACCCCACTGGAAAGGACCATATAAGGTGCTACATATAACACCTACAGTGGTAAATGTAGACGGAATCACTTCATGGATCCATGTCTCTCATCTCTGGCCTGCGCCCTGTCCAAAATCTGACTGGAAACTGGAAAAGACTGGTAACACTTTCAAATTGCGTATTCGCCATGTGGATAAGGCTACAGACTCTCCCCTTGGCCAAGAGTAGTCCTAAACCTCATCAGCCTGTTCAGCAGTAATGGCTGATCACAAATCCTACTGTACAAGAAGTATGGTCTATCTTGCATACAGCCCCTTTAGGGACATGGTGGCCATCTCTCCACCCAGACATTTGTCAGCTGGCTATAGGTCTTTCCTATTGGGATATCCCTGATGAAGGGGATCCAACTAAAATTCCAATAAATCCTTTCCGTATCATAGGTAATAGAAACAAACATTATGGATGTAGGGACACGAGAGCCAGATGCAGGTTGGCTAGCCTAGATTACTATGTTTGCCCAGCGGACTATCAAAGCCACAAACAGACATGGCTGTGTGGGGGAAATGCCGACTTCTTCTGTAAGTCATGGGAATGTGAGCATACAGGGGTGCCTGGTGGAACCCAAACTCCTCATCAAATTCAATACACAGAATTGGCCATATTACCAATTACACAACCAATACCGATGGCCCCCAGAGGGGTCTCTAGATCCTAAAATTCTCCGTGACCTTTTTAACTTCGGCAAGTGCTCAAAGGGTGGAAGGAAATTCCCCTAAGTGGAGGCATTTTCCCTCCTTCGCTCACATCCTGAACTATGCTTATCCAATAGATCCTCACGCTCAGCTTTCTGCTCCAGACTCTCTGCTGTCACTCCCACCTCAGCAACCTGATTTCTTCCCTCCAATTACTAGATCAAAAACCCAAACCGCCGGCTCTCAGATTATTGCCCCCTTGCTGAGGTAGCAGGTACTGAGGTACCCATCCACCCACTCACTACTCTCTTCTCCTGTCAGTGCCCGCACCAGGTCCCACCAGGTCCTCTTACCAGCTAACCCAAAGCTCAAACCAGCTAAGGAGAGCCCTCAGACCCCTATCCAAGATGTAATGAAAATGGCCTTTAAAGTTGCTCTGTCATCACTGAAAACAGGTTACTAAGAATTTAAAGTCCCTCACAGGCTTTTTGGGATACAAACTCCCATCTTCCCCTCTGCTCTATCTGTTCTACTGCTCAAGTTTTGTTGCCTGGAAAATTCCAAACCCCTTTCCCATTATACTTTTACATCTCTCCTTCCTCATGCTCAGACCCAAGGTGCTGCTCTCAGACCCGCCTTCCCTGTCTTCCCCGTCTATACCAGGCCCACAGAAAAGTCTTAACTGACCTTCTCCAGCAGTCTTCACCATGGCTGACTTTAGGACTTTCAGCCAAAGAGTCCCTATAAAAGAGTTCAATGTAGATAAACTTCCCCTTTTCGTGTTTCCCTGTTCTATTTGGCCACTGGCTGGAAAAATCAGCACTCCTAAGCTAGACTCCCCCTTACTAGTTTTTCACAAAACATGTGAACAAGGCCTCTGGCCTTGAGCTGGGGCTTCACAGACATGGTTACATTTCTAAGATAAATAAGTTACCAAATGAGCTCCATTGTTACAGCTGGCAGTGAGAAAAAAAAAAGAGAAGAAAAAAGCTCTCCCACTCCAGGTGTCCTTAAAATGTTAACTTGCCCAGAACTGATGAAAAAAACAATAGAAACGAAAACTTCTTTTTGTGAACTTATGCAGACTGTGAACTTCTGAGCCCCTTCCCTTACATGTTGGGTACAAAATTCGGAAACTACCTAAATTTGGAGATCAGGTGACTAATTGATTACAACAGAAGCAATGCCCTCTAAATCCGTTGCAACCAAATAGGTATGTTTTGCTGTCTTCGGTGCTATCTTAGGTGCCTTGACTTGTCCGTCCTTACAACAGTATAATTCTATATACTTAAACATTGTTTATGTTTTCAAAAAATGGTCAACAGATGTGATTAATTATGTAATGTTCAGATGTTTCCCAGAGTGCTCTATCATGAGGCAGGTTAATTTAAATATCAAATAGGGGGGCATACAACCCGGTTCCTCTGGGAACCTGTATCCCTCACTTTAGCCATCCTATTAGGAAAAGGAGCTGCTGCAGGTGTGGGCACAGGAATCACTGTCCTAGTCCATGTGACACAACAAATGACCCGATGAGAAGCAGCAATAGACCGAAATTTAAATATATTAAAAACCTCCATCACAGTTTTATAGGAATCTTTAACCTCTCTCTCTGAAATTGTTTTACAGAACATGCAAGGGTTGGACCACCTCTTCGTGAGAGAAGGGGGCTTTCGTGCTGCATTGAGGGAAAAAGTTGATTTTATGCCGACCATACTGGAGTTGTAAAAAAATCTATGAGTAAATTAAGAAGACGCCTGGAAGAGCATCAACAAGAGAGAGATGCACAAAAAGGGTGGTTTGAGTCTTTGTTCACACAGTCCCCCTGGTTAACTACACTTTTATCAGCCCTGGCCAGTCCATTAATAATCCTCATTTCATTGCTAATTGTAGGACCCTGTTTGCTCAACCATCTAGTTTCCTTTCTACAAGCTTAAATTGGATAAGTTAAACTTATGGTAATCAGACAACAATATACCTCACTAGAAGACATAAAATGTGAGACCCCGCAATGCTCATTTTTATGATTAAAATTAACCAGAATAAGAAGTGGGGAATGAAAGGTTAATAAAATATGTACTTTTAACTTCTTGTTTTTCTGTATGCTTAAAAAAATACTGATGAAATCTTGAAAACTGTTTGCTAATCTTGTTCTCAGAATGTGCTGTCCCCAATTGCCAAACTCCCTCTCCCATTGGCATGCAAACCACTCACTCGACCTGACCCATCAATAAATTTTCCTCCCTGCTCTCACCACGTAAATTGCATAAGCTCTGCTTAAGCTGTTCTTAGGGCTCTCTTCTCTATTCAAGTGAGCTCTGAGCCCCAGCATGCTGGACCCCCAATAAACCCTTTGCTGTTGCATGAGACAGTCTCTTCGTGGTCTCTTTTCCGACGCTCGCCCGACCTTTACATTGGTACAATCATAAGTATGAAAATTCCTATGTGTGTCCAGAATATTACTATAATAAATAATATATGTAGATCAGGTAATAGGAGTTTTTCTTCCACCATTTCTGGGAGCAATATTTTGAAGATATATGAATTATTATTTTGGGTAGAAATAGGTGTACCATTTGTCTATGAATATAGAGATAATGCATGAATAGACAATACTGTGAATTAATAATATTACTGGTTCCAACTTTAAATAATGGATTGAATTGATATCTGAAAATATACAGGAAACCTTATATTGATATACTACATTTAATCCTACCCGTTATACATCTGAATGAAATATTAGGGTTATGGATTTTCATGAAGAGTGTTTGAGTTTTGCTTCAAAAGTGATTATGGAAATTGAAAATAATGTGTTTGGAAAGAAGTCTCATGAAAAGACCAGTCCAGAAACCTGGAGGTATGCATGTGTTCTGAAGCAGAAAGTGATTTAAAGTGAAACAAACGCCTATATATTTGCTAACTTGTGGATTATAAATATGTATGATGTGCAGAAATTGAAGAAATAGTAATGTACCAGTGTTGAATAAAAATGAACGTTAAAATACACATCATGTCCCATAGGAATCTACTTGAATTGATGTTAAACTGCGTCCGTTAATGTAGAAATATTAGAATTTGTATGCACCATTCACTGAAGTTAGTTTTCAGTACTAGGAAACAAATATGTATTTCAGGTAGATGAGTATTTCTGAGAATAATCTTGTGAAAAGTTGATTATCAATCCACATACATGAACATGAATGAATTCAGGGAGTGTATAATAAGACTCATACATTTCATATTTTGAAAAATCTGGAGAGTATATATATATATATATACACACACACACACACAAACTGAGACTATAAAAATAGCAATATATATGCCAATTGAAATTCACCATGAAATATACATCATCCACAGATTCAAAAATATTCATGTTACTGAAGATATATTTATGTATAATGTTGTTTAACTAGGAAGTTTACCCATACATTGAATTTTCAGTTCCAACAGCATTTAGGAGGAGTAATCTCTTCTCACATTTTGTATCTGCCAAGTCAGCCACCTCACAAGAATGTACGTGTGATACCAGGTAGGATTCTATATGTGCATATAAAAATACATGTGCTGAATAGGCTACAGAGAGAGGGAGACAGGAATTTCACATATTTGTTAACTTTAAAAACACATGGATAACTATTTCAACAGAAAATTGACTAGATTTATAACACCTACCCTTTTTTATGCAAAAGGCAAGTCCAACTATACACCATGCCTCCTCTGAACTGCTTGGATTTCTATTCTGTTTGGGTTATTTTTCTCCATCATATTAGGAGTAGTAGTCAGAGTCCAGTAGGTTATGAGTTATTGTCAGGGATCAGTATTTCAAATGGAAAATAGAATAATGAATCAAATGTGTATGCAAATATATGCTACACAAAAATCTTCCCACTCTCATCCAGAACAAATCCTTGACATTACCTTCGCCTGAAGTAAGTCACAATTAGAATAGAAGAGTTAGAAAATCTGTGAATACATATCTTGAGTGGAAAATGCTCAGAGTTCAGAACCTTGGAGGTGGTAGAGGAGTTTCCAAAAGTAAGGGACATGGTAAACACTCCTCTAACATGGAGGTCTGCTGGCATAAAGACAACTTGAGAAACTGCCTCTGAGGTTGGGCACTTGAAACATACGTTATTTTCAGGAGCTTTAGCTTCCTTTGTAGTGAGACAATAAAATCTGGGTCTGAATCTATGTGACCTGGAGGATATGGTTTCTTATTTTCCAGTGAACATGAGGCAGCAGTGCTGAATTCACTCTTTGTAGGTAAACAGAGGCCACTGGGGTCTAATTGTCTCCCCATGTGGACTGTGGAGCCATTTGGTCATCCTCCACTTTTCGTGGTGTTTCCTGCTGTTGCACTGGGAGTTTGGTATTTGCTTCACAAAATACAAGAAGTTCAACAGGGACACAGTGCTGGAGGGAGTTCTGTCACGTGTTGTGGTTCAGGGTCTGCAGGAGAATGCAACAACGAGGCTTCTTTACCACATACCTTGCCCCCTTGTCCATAGCAACTTGATTCTGAACATGGCCCTGAATCCTCTCCATATAAAAACATGCTTTTACATATTCGGGTCTCCTGGCTGCACCATGTTAGTCACAAAAAATTTGGAAGCCAATGAGAAATCCACATGGCCATAACACAGATGTATTATCACACAACTGCAGACCACTTCTCTAGGCCCAATACTCTGCAGGCTCTAACTTGCTTGCCCCCATGTCCATAGCAACTTGATTCTGAACATGGCCCTGAAGTCTTTCAATATAAAAACATGCTTTTACATATACGGGTCTCCTGGCTGCACCATGGCAGTCACAATTAATTTGGAAGCCAATGGCAGAACCATATGGTCACAACACAGATGTATTATCACAAAACTGCACACCATTTCTCTAGGCCCACAACTCTGCAGGCTATAATCAATGGCATCTCTGTTCTACAACATTTTCATGAAACCCAGTGAATTAAGGCAGGGTCTGGTACACTCAAGATCAGCAACAGGACATCCAAAGGTTCTCCAGTGCCACCTGGTCATGGGTATTTTAAAAATTTCATGGTATTTATCTGGCCATTTTTCAAGGATGAAGTTGGAGGCACTGTGGGTTTCAATTCATTCAGGAACCATTAAATGTTGAGGAAGTTCATTTCAAAGAAAGCTCTGGAGAACTCTCACAGGCAAGGCTTCCAAAAGAGTGGCCAAAAGGTCACATGAAGCCAGGCGCATTGAGGTCTCCAATGTGAGGTCAATGTGTGTTTTGACTCAAAACTATCCCTGCCAAGTCTTTCAGAATAAAATCATGTGATATACTGGCTGAGATTCCCAGTACTCTTTGGAAAACAACCCTGGGCCTAGATCTCAGTTTCCAAGGGTGACTTTTATGCGTGGCCTCCTAAAATCCCAACACTTTTCATGGCAATACTTCTCTGAGGTCAATTCCAGAACGCAGTCTCTAAGGGGAATCAAACCAGAGTTCAAGCCCAGGTTGACCCAGTCATCTCTTCACACCGCCAATTAAATGAACACAATTAAAAACAAAACACTATCACATGGCCCCATCTTCTTCCTTATAGACACTCATCATAACCTCTGGTTGGAGCTTTCCATGAGGGGCACATTCCAAAAGAGTGTCCAAAATAAGCTCCCTTGCCCCTCATTTGGCTCAAGTCAGGGTGGGAAGGACACCCTTCCTGTGAACCAGGAGTGATCAAATAGGCCTGTCATTAATACTGCTCCGCTTTTCCAATTTGAGGCCTTCTCACTGTGGGGTTTAGATTCTTTATGTGAACTGGAGTCATGAGAAAAGACAAGCACCTCTGCAGAGATTTGAAGAACTCATTTGACCAAAAGGATAGCTATTCTCACTTGATAGATTTCAGGAACCTAACAGAGAAAGGCAATAGAATTCATTCACAATGACTGAAATTTTTTGCGAATTTGGTTTTGGTTTCACACATGGGATCTTTCTTTAGATCCATCAGGTGCTGAGAATCTAAGCCACAGCCTCACACAGGGCCAAGAGCCTGATTCAGACACATCCCTTTCCGAAGCAATTTAGCAAGAGCCACAGGTGATGCCCATTCATTTCCATTTGAAAACTGTTTTCTTCAGGCTTCACAAAGGGGTAGAGTGAGCCCAACATCTTCCTGACATTCAGGGCAACAGAACAATAGGTAAGCAAAAGGCCCAAAGCATGGTATCTCCACTGAGACTTTTCTGGTCACACTCATATCTGAGTTTTCTGAGATACTGGCCATTCCCTTCAGGTATCCAGTACATGGACATGTCAAAGACCTTGGAGTTGGTACATATCTTGGACACAAAACAATGAGACTATTCTGGAGAGTTGCCAGAATTCAGGAAGAAAACAGGGACTTAGGAAGGTAGTAGGTTTTGCCAATCCATAAGGCAAGCTGCAGTCCATTCATAAATTGGGCAGGATGAATGCTGGGAATCTTTCTACTACACAGGACACATCCATTGTTGCATTGTCTTTTCTCATGTCTACAACCACGGACACAGTGGGATACACAGACATAGAAACACTTACCTTGTCAAATGAATTACTAGAAATAGTTCACTGAAAACCAAACAAACCGCCTTTCCTACCTATTCTCAGAACAAGAGACAAAACCACACACCCACACTCACAATGGCACCTCCTTCCCCTAATTAGGTCTGTGACTATCCGGAGTGTCCTCTGACTGGTGGGCAATACTATGTTCCCCCGAAATGGCCTGTATTCTCTCAGATCTGGTTTCCTTGGCCAACTATGTGAAGTTGTCAGGAAAAAGTGGTGAGCCACTACCTGCTTTCTCAGGAATGGTCCCTCTTCAGAGCTCTCCTGGCATTTGGCCATCCTCACATCAGTAGGTACCAAGAAAGACTGACTCTGTCCTTGGTAAATCCAAACAAGTGAGCCCACTGGGACTGGGACTGGAACTGCATCTGGGTGCCTGGCTTCTTGGATACCAAGTTCAGAGAGTTCCATCACCAAGGAAATGAGGTATGACACTTTCTTTGGAACTGAATGAGGTCACTGCCTTGGCAACCACTTGGTCCTAACAGTTGCTTCCAAGGGCCCCATGAGATGGAGGCTGCCCCTTCTTCCTCTGACACTTTCACAATTTAGAATGGTATATCAACCATAGGCACACACACAGGCCTGGTTTGGTCCATCTTCTCCACAATAAGAAGAGAGAGGCTGATTCAGACACATCCCTTCATCCTGACCAGGTGGTTTGTCATCGAAGATGACTTTTGCTCTTTCAGGTCCTTCATACCTGTCTACAACTTCTCCAGGTATCATTTCTGCATGGACCTTTGAGGATCTCAGCAGGTGGAAGGTCCCCTACTTTTCTGTATTGTAAGAACAACTTTGTCCCTGCTCTTCTGTAAAATGAGATTGAGGGAACAGTGTATGTTTAGGGTTAATAACAGGTTTGATTTCGATTTGTTTTAGGAATCATTCTTCTGGTTGAATAATGGTATTGGGAACCTGGTATATTTACAAGAATGTAGAGGTGAAACATAAGTATGAAAACAGAAATCCAGGTATGATTTTAAACCCATAAGGGCATTGGGCCCTTGATTGGGATACTTAGCTTTGAATTATGTTCTGCACAGATGTTTCAGATAATTTGATATACAATGTCATAGGACCTTGTACCTTGGAAGATTGAATGTAGAAGAGAACATCCCTTCAAAAAGGGATAGTCGGTAGGATTAGGAAGATAGTCTGTCGTTTTAGGAAGAAGAGTGAGTATATGATTTGGAACAAAAGTTCTTTAGCAATACTATTTCAGTTAGAGAGTGAATGTATATGTCAGCACAGATGAAGAGCCAGTCACGATGATGAAGTGGGGAAAACATGTAGAAAAGAAGATATCAATAAAGATATTACGAAATCAGGGAAAGTATAAAGTGAGTGAGAGGATTAGACATTTTCAACAGGCTTGAGGTTGAATCTTAGAAAGAAACAAATATGAAGTCACCAATAATATTGACATTTGAGAGCATTAGGCACCCTGGACATGGATGTTTTTAGTAATCTATGTTCACTTTTCATTTAGGCTTTGCTTGGTTTAATCATAAGTGTAACATTTACATTTTTGTCCAGAATATTATTGTGATAATATGTATATGTAGATCAGGTGACATAAGTATTTCTTCCACCATTTTTGGTAGCAATATACTGAAGACATAAAATTAGTATTGGGCGTACAAAGAGGTGTACCCTATGTCTATGAATATAGAGATAAAGCATGAATAGACCATACTGTGTATAAGTAATATAACTTGTTCCAACTTAATATAATGGGATGAACTGATATCTGAAAAATTACTGGAAATCTTATATGCATATACAATCATTCATTCCAACCAGTTATTCATCTAATGTCAATATTAGTGTTTTGATTTATCATGAAGAGTGTGTGAGTTTTACTTCAAAAGTGATTATGGAAATCGAAAATAATGTGTTTGGAAAGAAGTCTCATGAAAAGACCAGTCAAGAAACCCTGACAATACATGTGTTGTGAAGTAGGAAGTGATTAAAGTTTAAAGAAATTCCTACAAATTTGTGAACTTGTGGATGAAATACATATCTTATGATGAGCAAAAACTGAAGAAATAATAATGTAACAGTGTTGAATATAAATGAACATCATATTATATATCATGTCCCATTGGGATCTACTTGCATTGGTGATAGACTGGATCAGTTCCTGTAGAATTATTAACATTTGTATGCACCATTCACTGAAGTTAGTTTTCAGTACTAGGAAACAAATATGTATTTAAGGTGGATGAATATTTCTGAGACTAATATTTTGGAAAGTTTATTATAAATCCACATGCATGAACATGAATGAATTTAGAGAGTGTATATAAGACACATATATTTCATATTTTGAAAAATCTGAAGAGTGTATATATATATATATATATATATATATATATATACACACACACACACACACACACACACACACACACACATACCCATACACACACACACAAAAAAAACACACACAGACATTTAAAAGTAGCAATATATATGCCAATCGAAATTCTTCTTTAAATATATATCATCCACAGAGGCAAAAACATTTATTTTACTGAACATGAGTTTATGTATAATGATGTTCTACTAGGAAGTTCCCCTATAGGTGGAATTTTCAGTTCCAACAGCAATTTGGAGGAGTGATCTCTTCTCACAATTTGTATCTGCCAAGTCAGCCACCTCACAAAAATGTACATGTGATACCAGGTAGGATTCTATAAGTGCATATGAAAATACATGTGATGAATAGGCTACAGAGAAAGGGAGACAGAAATTCATATATTTGTTTAATTTAAAAACACATGGTGAACTATTTCAATTAAAAATTGACTAGATTTATAACACCTACCATTTATCATGCAAAAGGTAAGTCCAAGTATGCAGCATGCCTCCTCTGAACTGCTTGTATTTCTATTCTGTTTGGGTATTTTTCTCCATCATATTAGGATTAGTAGTCAGAGGATAGTAGGGTATGGGATAGTGTCAGGGATTCAGTATTTCGAATAGAAAATTGAAAATGAATGCAATGTGTATGCAAATATGTGCTACACAAATATCTTCCCACTCTCATCCAGAGCAATGCCTTGACAATACCTTCGCCCCATGTATGACACAATTAGAGGAGAAGAGTTAGAAAATCTGTGAATACATATCTGCAATGGAAACTGCTCAATTTTCACAAATTTGGAGAAGGTAGAGGAGTTTCCAAAATTAAGGGACAATGTAAACTCTCCACAAACATGGAGCTCTGCTGGCCTAAAGAGTTCTTAAGAAACTGCCTCTGAGATTGGGCACATGAAATATATGTTGTTGTCAGGAGCTTTAGCTTCCATTGTAGTGAGACCATCCAAGCTGGGTATGCATTTTTGTGACCTTTGTGAGCACATGGTTTCTTGTTTTCCAATGAACATGAGGCAGCATTGCTAAATTCTCTCTTTGTAGGTAAACTGTGACCAATGGGGGCTAAGTGTCTCCCCGTGTGCACTGTGAACCCATTTGGTCATCCTCCACTTTTCGTGCTGTTTCTTGCTGCTGCACTCGCAATTTGGCATTTGCTTCATGAAACAAGGAGTTCAACTGGGACACAGTGCTGGAGCGAGTTCTGTCACGTGTGGTGGGTCAGGGTCTGCAGGAAAATGCACCAACCATGTTTCTATCCCACCAGCTTGCCTCCTTGAGCATAGCAACCTGATTCTCAACATTGCCCTGAAACTCCTACATATAACAAGATGCCTTTTCAGAGAAGGGTCTGCTGGCTGCACCATATCAGTCATAATCCACTTGGAAGCCAAAGGCAGATCCACATGGCCAAACCACAGATTTTTTATCACACACCTGCCCACAACTTCTCTAGGTCCACTACTCAGCAGGCTCGAACTTACTTGCATCTCTTTTCTATACCATTTTCATGAAAACCAGTCAATCAAGGCACCTTCTGGTATATTCATAACCAGAAACAGGACATCCAAAGGTTTTCCAGTGCCACCTGCTCATGGGAATTTTAAACATTTCATGGTATTTATCTAACCATTTTTAAAGGATGAAGTTGGAGGCACTGTGGGTTTCAATTCATTCAGGAACCATTAAATGTTGAGGAAACTCATTTTAATGAAAGCTCTCGAGAACTCTCACAGGCAAGGCTTCCAAAAGAGTGGCCAAAAGTTCACATGAAGCCAGGCCCATTGAGGTCTACAATATGAGGTCCATGTTTGTTTTGACTCTCAACTATTGCTGCCAAGTCTTTCAGAATAAAATCATGTGATATCCTGGCTGAGATTCCCAGTGCTCTGTGGAAAGCAACCCTGGGTCAAGACTCATTTTCCAAGGACTACCCTCATGCGTGGCCTCGTAAAATCCCAACACAACTCATTGCAATGCTTCTCTAAGATCAGTTCCAGAATGCAGTCTCTAAGGGTAATTACACCAGAGTTCCAGCCCACGTGGACCAATTCATCTCTTCCAACCGCCACACAAGTGACCACAATTAAAACCAAAACACTCCCACATGGACCTCATCTTCTTCCATATAGACTCTCATCATTACCTCTGGCTGGAGGATTCTATGAGGGGCACAGCCCAAGACAATGTCCAAAAGAAGCTTCCTTACCCCTCATATGCCTAAAGGCCCGGACTCCCTTCCTGTGAATCAGGAGTGATCAAATAGGCCTGCCGTTAATACTGCTCCACTTCTGCAATTTGTGGCCTAGTGACTGTGGGGTTTAGATTCTTTTTGTAAATGGGAGTCATGAGAAAACCCAAGCACCTATGGGCTAGACTCTGCAGGGCTTTGAAGAACTCATTTGACCCAAAGGATCCCTATTCTCACTTGATGGAGGCAGGAACATTACAGAGGAAGACGAGAGACTCCATCCACAATGACCGCTCTTTTGGCCATTTTGGTTTTGGATGCACACATGGGATCCTTCTTTAGACCCATCAGGTGCTGAGAATCAAAGCCACAGCCTCACACAGGGCCAAGAGGCTGATTCAGACACATCCCATTCTAAAGCAATTAAGCAAAGAGCCCAAGGTGATGCCCATTCATTTTCATTTGAAAACTGTTTTCTTCAGGCTTCAAAAAGGGGTGGCCTGAGTCAAAGAACTTCCTGACATTCAGGGCAACAGACAAATAGGTAAGCAAAAGACCCAAAGCAGGGTTTCTCCATTGAGACTCTCCTGGTCCCAATGATATCTGTGTTTTCTGACATGCTCTCATTCCCTTCAGCTATCTAGTACATAGCCATGTCACAGATCTTGGAGGTGGTTCATATGGTGGACATAAAATCATAAGCCTATTCTGAAGAGTGGCCATAATTCTACGAAGAAAACAGGAACTTTGGAAGATAGTAGGTGTTGCACATCCATAAGGCAATCCACAGTCCATTCATAAATTAGGCAGGATGAATGCTGAGAAGCTTTCTACTAGACATGACAAATCCATTGATGCATTCTCTTTTCTAATGTCTACAACCACAGACACAGTGGGATACACAGACATAGAAACACTTGCCTTGTCAAAGGACTCAGTAGACACAGTCCATTCCAAACCAAACAAACTGCCTTTCCTACCTATTCTCAGAACATGAGACAAAACCACAAACTCACACCCACAACCACAAAGGCACCTCCTTCCTCCAAGTAGGTATGTGACTATCTGGAGAGCCCTCTGACTGGTGGACCATTTTATGTTCCCCCGAAATGGCCTGTCCTGTCTCAGATCAGGTCTCTTTGGCTAACTCTGTGAAATTGTCCGGGACCATCAGTGAGACACTACCTGCTTTCTCAGGAAAGGCCCCTCTTCAGAGCTCACCTGGCATTTGGCCATACTCACATCAGTATTTACCAAGAAAGACGGACTCTGTCCTCTGTAAATCTAAACAAGTGAGCCCACTGGGACTGGAACTGGGACTGCCTCTGGGTGCCTGGATTCCAAGTTTAGAGTGTTCCTTCACCAAGAAAATTAGATGAGGTCACTTCTTTCTGGAACTGATTGAATTTGCTGCCTTTGCAACCACTTTGTCCTAACAGTT
The DNA here is from genome assembly GCF_048772815.1 of Callospermophilus lateralis. NCBI lineage: Eukaryota > Metazoa > Chordata > Mammalia > Rodentia > Sciuridae > Callospermophilus > Callospermophilus lateralis. The sequence goes on along the minus strand of NW_027513502.1, from coordinate 10,069 downwards.
GCTTCCAAGGGTCTCATGAGATGGAGGCTGCCCCTATTTCCTGTTACAATTTCACAAGATAGAAAGTTATATCAACCATAGGCACCTGGGAACAGCTCTCTACATAGGCCTGGTTTGGTCCATCTTCTCTACATTAAGAAGATAGAGGCTGATTCAGACACATCCCTTCGTCATGACCAGGTTGTTTGCAATTGAAGATGACTTTTTCTCTCTCAGGTACTTCATAGTTCCCTATATCTTCTCCAGGGATTATGTCTGCATAGACCATTGAGCTTCTAAGCAGGTGAAAGTCCCCCTACATTTTTGTATTCTAAGACCACCTCAGTCCTGCTCTTTTGTAAAGATAGATTGAGGGAACAGTATATGGTTAGGGTTAATAACAGGTTCGATTTGTGTTAGGAATCATTCTGCTGGATGAATAAGAATATTGGGATCCTGTGGTATTTATAAGAATATAGAGGTGAAATATAAGTATGACAATGGAATTCTAGATAAGATTTGAAGCCCAGAAGTGCACTGGGCACTGGAGTGGGAAACTTAGCTTTGAACAATGTTCTGCACAGATATCTCAGATAAATCGATATATAATGGCAAAGGACCATGTACCTTGGTTGATTGAATGTGTAAGAAAACATCCAGTCAAAAAGGGATAGCCGGTAGGATTAGGAAGATAGTGTAGGTTTAGATAGAAGAGTGAGAATAGGATTTTCACCAAAAGTACTTTAGCAATAGAGTTTTGGTAAGAGAGTGAATGTAAATGTCAGCACATGTGAAGAGTTGGTCACAGTGATGAACTGGAAAAAATATGTAGGAAAGCATTTATCAATAGAAACATTAGGAAATCAGGCAAAGTATAAAGTGAGTGATAGGATTAGACATTTTCAACAGGTTGAGATTTAATATATAATCTTAGGAAGAAACAAATATGTAGTCACCGACAGGATAGACATTTGAGAGCATTAGGCAACCTGGACATGGATGGTTTTAGTAATCCATGCTCACTTCCTATTTAGGATTTGGTACAATCATAAGTGTGACATTTGCGTTTTGTGTCCAGAATATTACACTGAAAAAATGTATATTTATATCAGGTGACATGAGTATTTCTTCCACCATTTCTGGAAGCAATATGTTGAAGACATATAAATTAGTATTGGGGGTACAAATACGTGCACCCTGTGTCTCTGAATATAGAGAAAATGTATGAATAGACAATAGTGTGAATAAAGAATATAATTGGTTTCAACTTTAAAAAATGGATTGAAGTGATATCTGAAAATATAAAGAAAATTTTATATTGATAAACATACATTCATTCAAACCAATTATACATCTATTTGTAATATTAGGGTTATGGTTTATCATAAAGGGTGTGAGTTTTGCTTCAAAATTGATTATGGAAATCGAAAATAATGTGTTTGGGTAGAAGTCACATGAAAAGACCAGTCAAGACACCTGGAGAAATACATGTGTTCTGAAGCAGGAATTGATTGAAAGTGAAACAAATGCCCATAAATTTGTGAATTTGTGGATGAAATATATATCCTATGATGTCCATAATACGAATCAATATTAATGTACCAGGGTTTAATAAAAATGAACGTCAAAATGCACAGCTTGTCATATCGGAATCGAGGTGCATTGATGTTAAACTTGGTCAGTTACTGTAGAAATATTAGTTAAATCTGTTTTGCAGGTGGATGAATATTTCTGAGAATAATCTTGTGAAAAGTTGATTATAAATCCAAGTCCATGAACATGAATAAATTTAGCGAGTGTAAATAAGACACATATATTTCATATTTTCAAAAATCTGGAGAGTGTATATATATATATATATATATATATATATATATATATATATATATATATATATATTTACACAAAACACACACACAGACATTAAAAAGTAGCAATATGTATGCCACTCAAAATTCATCTATAAATATATATCATCTAAAGATGCAAAAATATTTATTTTACTGAACATGAGTTTATGTATAATGTTTTTCTACTAGGAAGCTCCCCTATAGGTGGAATTTTCAGTTCCAACAACGATTTGGAGGAGTGATCTCTTCTCACAATTTGTATCTACCAAGTCAGCCAACTCACAAAAATCTACATGTGATACCAGGTAGGATACTATAACTGCATATAAAAATACATGTGATGAATAGGCTACAGAGAAAGGGACAGGAATTCATATATTTGTTAATTTTAAAAACACATGGAGAACTATTTCAATTGAAAATTGACCAGATTTATAACACCTACCATTTATCATGCAAAAGGCAAGTCCAAATATACAACATGCCTCCTCTGAAATGCTTGTATTTCTATTCTGTTTGCGTTACTTTTCTCCATCATATTAGGATTAGTAGTCAGAGTCTAGTAGGGTATGTGAATATTTCTGAGAATAATCTTGTGAAAAGATGATTATAAATCCACATTCATGAATATGAAAAATTTAGGATGTGTAAAATAATACACATATATTTCATATTTTGAAAAATCTGGAGAGTGTGTATATATATATATATATATATATATACACACACACACACACAAACATTCACAGACATTAAAAAGTAGCACTATATGCCAATTTAAAATCACCATGAAATATATATCATCCACAGATCCAAATAAATTCATTTTACTGAACATCGATTTATGTATAATGTTGTTCAACTAGGAAGCTCACCCAGAGGTAGAATTTTCAGTTCCAACAGCGTTTAGGAGGAGTGATCCCTTTTCACAATTTGTATCTGCCAATTCAGCCACCACACAACAACGTACGTGTGGTAACAGGTAGGATTCTAAATGTGCATATAAAAATACAGGTGCTGAATAGGCTTCAGAGTAAGGGAGACAGGAATTCACATATTTCTTAACTTTTAAAATACATGGAGAACTATTTCAAAAAAAAATTGACAAGATTTAAAACTCCTACACTATATAATTCAAAAGGCAAGCCCAACTATCCACCATGCCTCCTCTGAACTGCTTGTAGTTCTATTCTTTTGGGGGTATTTTTCTCCAACATATTAGGATTAGTAGTCAGAGTCTAGTAGGGTATGTGTTAATGTCAGTGATTCAGTATTTTGAATGGAAAATAGGAAAATGAATCCAATGTGTATGCAAATATGTGCTTCAGAAAAATCGTCCCACTCTCATCCAGAACAATCCCTTGACATTACCTTCGCCCCAAGTAAGACACAATTAGAGGAAAAGAGATAGAAAATATGTGAATACATATCTGAAATGGAATTTGATCAGGAGTTCACAACCATGGAGGTGGTAGAGGAGTTTTCAAAAGTAAGGGACAGGGTAAGCACTCCACAATCACAGAGCTCTGCTGGCCTAAAGACTTCTTGAGAAACTGCCTCTGAGTTTGGGCACTTGAAATATCTGTTGTTTTCAGGAGCTTTTGCTTCCTTCTAGTGAGACGATCAAAGCTGGGTCAGCATCTATGTGACCTGGAGGACATAAATTGTAATATTCCAATGAACATGAGAGAGCAGTGCTGAATTCTCTCTTTGTAGGTATACTATGGCCACTTGGGGCTAAGTGTGTCCCCGCGTGGACTGTATATTCATTTGTTCCTCTTCCACTCTTCATTGTGTTTCTTGCTGCTGCACTGCGACTTTGGTATATGCTTCACGAAATACATGGAGTTCAACTGGGACACAGTGGTCTAAGTGTCTGCCCGTGTGGACTGTGAAGCCATTTAGTAATCCTCCACTTTTCCTGGTGTTTCTTGCTGCTGCACTGCGAGTTTTGTATTTGCTTCATGAAATACAAGGAGTTCAACTGGGACACAGTTCTGGAGGGAGTTCTATCACATGTGGTGGCTCACACATGAGCATTCATGAAACCGGCCTCTATACCACATAGCTTGCTCCCTTGACCATAGCAACCTGATTCTGTAAATTACCCTAAAACCTCTCCATATAACAAGATGTGTTTACTTATAATGGTCTCCTGGCTGCACCATGTCCGTCTCATGACATTTGGAATCCAAAGGCAGATCCACATGGCCCCATCACAGATGTTTTATCACACACCTGCCTACCGCTGCTCTAGGCGCTCTACTCATCAGGCTCCAAATTACTGGCATCTCGGTTCTACACCATTTTCATTAAACCCAATCAATCAAGGCACTCTCTGGTACACTCATGATCAGAAATAGGACATCCAAAGGTTCTGTATGCCACCTGTTCATGGGAATTTCAAAAATTTAAACTATTTATCTAGCCATTTATCAAGGATGAAGTTGGAGGCACAGTGGATTTCAATTCATGCAGGAACCATTAAATGGTGAGTATGATCATTTCAATGAAAACTCTGGAGAACTCTCACAGGCAAGGCTTCCCAAAGAGTGTCCAAAAGGTCACCTGAAGCCAGGCTCATTGAGGTCTACAATTGAGATCCATGAGTGTTTTGATCTCAACTATGGCTGCCAAGTCTTTCAGAATAAAATATTGTGGTATCCTGACTGAGATTCCCAGTGCTCTGTGGAAAGCTACCCTGGGCCTACATCTCAGGTTCCAAGGGCGACTCTCATGCATGGCCTCCTCAAATCCCAACACAACTCATGGCAATACTTCACTAAGCTCAGTTCCAGGACACAGTGTCTAAAAGGAGTCACACCAGAGTTCAGGCCCAGGAGGACCCAGTAATCTCTTCCAGCTACCACACATATGACCACAATTTAAATCAAAACACTCCCACTTGGGCCTCATCTTCTTCTACACAGACACGCATCATAACCTCTGGCTGGAAGTTTCCATGAGGGGTGCAGCCCAAGGCAGTGTCCAAAATAAGCTCCATTGCCCCTCATTTGCCAAAAGTCAGGATGACCTAAACACTCTTCCTTTGAACCAGGAGTGATCAAATAAGCCTGCCTTTAATACTGCTCTGCTTCTCCAATTTGAGGCCTAATGACTGTCAGGTGTAGATTTTCTATGTGATTTGGAGTCATGAGAAAACCCAAGCACCTATGGGCTATCCACTGTAGGGCTTTGAAGAACTCATTTGACCCAAATGATCCCTATTCTCACTTGACGGAAGTCAGGAACTGAAAAGGTCGGGCGAACTTCGGAGGAAAAGACCACCAAGAGACTGTCTCATGCCACAGCAAAGGGTTTATTGGGGGTCCAGCATGCTGAGGCTCAGAGCTCACTTCAGAGGAGCAAAGAACAAAGAGCCCCGAGAACAACTTGAGCAGAGTTTATATACATTCTTTAGAGAGGGCAGGGACTTTACATACATCATAGCCTCCTTTAGAAAATCATCATATACCGCGGCAAAATCAAATAATAACTCTAAAACATGATTAGCACATTCATTGGCGGGAACAGATTGGGCAGCGGGTGATTGGTCAGCCGTGAGAAGGAGTATACATTTAAACTGATTGGTTGAAGCACTGAGATGTATACGTGCAGATCTGCATGGTTTCTGGGAAGGGGTGGTTAAGTAACGAGGTGGTCAGGGAAGATTTCAACACACATCTAATGGGAAGATCCGGCAATTTTCTTAAGTGCCACAGGAATTTCAGGTTCTGAGTGCAGCTTGGAAAATGTACAAAACCTGGTTCTTTACGTTTCAATTTCAATTTCTTTTATTCTTTCATTTCCAACCCCTTTTTCTGACTACTTTTAATCTTAAAAGTAATGAATCAAAATTATTGTGGGGTTTCACATTCTATTCCTACCAGTGCAGCATATTTCTGTCTGATTATCATGAGTTTCACCTGCCTAATCTGAGCCTGGAGAAAGGAAACTATGTGGTTAAGCAAACAAGGTCCCACAGTTAGCAACACCATAAGGATGATCAGGGGTCCAGCTAAGTGTGATATTAGTGTAGTTACCAGGGGTACTGGGTTAACCATGACTCAAAGCACCCTTGTTGAATCTCCCATTCTCTCTGGTGCTCTTCAAGGTATTTTCTTAATTTACTCATGAATTATTTTGCAACTCCAATATGGTCAGCATAAAAACAACATTCTTCTCTCAGTGCAACACAGAGGCCCTCTCCCTCATCAAGAGGAGGTCTAATCCTCACCTGTTCTGTAAAACAACTTCAGAGAGAGAGGTTAAGGATTCCTGCAAAGCTGTGATGGAGGTCTCTAAAGTCTTCAAGTCTTGATTTATTGCTGTTTCTAATTGGGCCATTTGTTGTTAACCACGCATCATAGAAGCTGTTCCCATACCCACTCCTGCAGCAGCTCCTATCCCCAATAGGATGGCTAGAGTAAAGGACAATGGTTCCCCTTGATATCGGGTTGTTTGTCCCCCTAGTAGACCTTCAAATGATTAGGCATTATGATAGAGTACCCTGGAGAGTATCTGCACCATTACACAATAATTTACAGGGCTGTCAAAGACCTGGGCTGAAATACAAGGAGTTCTGACTGTGTGGAGTTCAGTACCATAAAGGTTCCTTTAATTAGTTCACAGGGGGAGGAGTCAGATGTACTCTGGACTGGGGAAGTAGGCAAAGACGGAATCCAGGAAGTATTAGAAGGTAGAGGGGTTCTGGTAGATCTAGGCATGGAAGGTTTAGGAGGCTTAATTCCTGGCTTGAGGGGATTGGGTCCTATTGCTGTGGGATTTTCTTTCTTTTTAAGCCAGACGGTGAACCAGAGACCAAATTCATCACCTGGGCCATAAATATAGAATCGCATTCCCCACGTATTTCCCATAGGCCAGGTTTTTCTGAGGTAGCCCCTTCCTTTGGAAGTGAAAGTTATATTGAGGGGGTAACATAGAGTATTCTTTCCACAGCGAGTTTTTGACACCACTGGGCTAGCAGCACATTTCTTGGGATCAATCCAGGTGTCATTTCATCCTACCGGAATCATACCTTTCTGGGGAGTTTGGGTTCCACCATGCAGCTTTCGTTTGTTCACAACCCCAAGATCTACAATAAAAGTCACTGGGTCCTCCACAGGTTTGGGCCTGTTTTATGACTTTGGAAATCAGGTGGGCAAACATAATAGTCAAGACTGGCTAGTTTACACCTGAGCTGGGGGAGATGACATCCATAATTCATGGGTTAAGGTGGTCTAGGTTGCCCTGGTTAGGGTTTGAGTGGGATCTGTGTGGGGTCCTCTATGTCAGGGAGATCCCAGTCAGGGAAGCCTATGGCAAGCTGACAAATGTCCGGTTGGAGAGATGGCCACCAAGTCCATAAGGTGGCTGTTTGTGAAATAGATCACACTACTTGCCCATTAGGATTCATTACTTGCCCTTGTTGCTGAGCACGCTGATGGGGATTAGGGCTGCTGGTGGTCATGGGAAGAATCCATAGCCCTACCCACATGACGGACACGCAACTGGAGATGGATACCAGTCTGTAGAAGTTTCCAGCCAGAGTCTGTACAGGGCTCAGGCATGAGATGGGAGGCATTGATCCAGGAAGTGATCCCATCCACTTTCACCACTGTGGGTGTTATAAGCAGCACCTGGTATGGTCCTTTCCAGTGGAGTTCCAGGGATGACACCTGACGCCATCTCACGTAGACGAAGCCTCCCACTTGATATCAATGTGGGGTTCCCTCGTCTCCAGTCTGATAAACAGAGGCCAAATGTTTCCACAGGTATCGCTGGGTGCTGGGTTTGTTAAAGGGCTTTAAATCTGTCAAGCAAGGGGGTGTGAAAGGAATCATTAAGTCTCATAGTTGGGATTAGGTCCCCTACTGGAGGAAGGGCACCATTGAGAATTTCATAAGAGGTGAGGTTACACAAAGAGGCGGAGGGGGTATTTCTTTCACAAAACAGTGCATAAGGTTGGAGCATAGTCCAATTTTTTATGCCAGTATCCAAGCTTAATTTTGTTAAGTACTCTTTGATGGTTCTATTCATCCTTTCTACCTGTCCTGAGCAATAGGGTCTATAAGCACAATGTAACTTCCAATTAATCCCCAGGGTCCTGGCAAATCCCTTACTTTCCTGGGGCATGAATGCCGGTCCATTAGCGGACCCTATTACCTTAGGCAGGCCGAACCTTGGAAAAATGTCTTCTACGATCTTTGTGACTACCATCTGAGCTGTTTCTTTCTTCATGGGGAAGGCTTCGACCCATCCTGAAAAAGTATCTACAAAGACTAGGAGATATTTAAGTTCATACCTTGCTGGCTTAATTTCAGTAAAGTTCAATTCCCAGAATTGTCCTTGTCTGGTTCCTTGTAAGCGCTTCCCTGCAGGAAGCTTGGATGGATAAGCATTAACTACTTGGCAGACTTGACAAGCTCTAGTCACCTGCTCAGCTATTTCTTTCCTCTGTGAGTCAGTCAATAATAAGTCCTTTCTCCGGTCCTTTAAGAGTGCCTATATCTTCTCTGAGTGTAAGTGGATGAGCTGGTGTACGTCTTTGACATAAATGTGGGCTTTTTGAAATTGTAAACTTGGCTCTGTAGGATCCCAGAGTTCTGTATCTGTCTCCTCAGATGATAAGTTGCCTGAATGTTCCGGTGCGGCCAAGTCTCCTGATTGTTGTTCCCCCTGGTGTCGAAAAAGTTAACACAGTCACTCCATTTAGGGCTGCCAATTAAGCTTCCTCATCTGCCCTTCTTTTTCCAACCGTCACGGGTTCGTTTCCCTTCTGGTGCCCTGGGCAGTGCACTATAGCTAGTTCCTTAGGGCCCTGCACTGCTGAGAGAAGTTGGAGGATCTCATCTTTGTTCTTTATTTCTTTCCAGGTGGAGGTTAATAACCCCCTTTGCTGGTAAATAGCCCCGTGCACATTTGCAGTGGCAAATGCATAGCGGCTATCAGTGTATATGGTGGCCCTTTTGCCTGTTGCTAGTTCCAATACTTTCGTAAGGGCAATCAGTTCTGCTTTCTGGGCTGATGTCAGTTCTGGGAGACCAGAGGAACAGATGACATTAATTTTGCTAACTACTGCTTCTCCAGCCCACCGCTTACCATCTTGGAGGAAGCTGCTGCCATCCATAAACCATACAACTTCAGGGCAAGGCAGTGGCTGATCCTTCAAGTCTCGTCGTATACTGGTTTCCTCTGCCAGTATGTGTTGACACTCATGAGCGACGGGTCTTGATGATTCTTCTGGCAGCAGTGTAGCCGGGTTGAGTGGAGCAGCGGGTCCCAGCGTGATTCTGTCTTTGTCAAGCAAGAGGTTCTGGTAGTGGGTTATTCTAGAGTTTGATAGCCACATCTCTGGAGGCTGACAGATGATGCACTCCAGGGCATGGGGGACTATAATCGTTAGCTTCTGTCCCAACGTTAATTTATCAGCATCTTTTATTAGAAGGGCTGCCGCTGCTATAGCTCTTAAGCAATGGGGCGACCCACTAGACACTGGGTCCAGTTTATTTGATAAGTATTCTACCGGCCTTTTCCAAGGTCCCAAAGTCTCAGTGAGCACAACCCGTGCTATTCCTTTCTTTTCCTCGATGTAGAGACTGAAGGGTTTTTCTATATCTGGGAGTGCTAAGGCCGGAGCAGATAGCAGCACCTTTTTTCTTACATTATCAAAAGCTTGTTGGTGCTCAGGGGTCCATTGGAAGTGGGCATCCCCCTTTATGAGCGGGTATAAAGGGGCAGCCAGAGACTCGAACCCAGGAATCCATAACCTGCAAAAGCCGGCAGTCCCAAGAAACTCCCTGAGTTGTCTCTTATTAGATGGGGGCAGTATCTGCACAAAGTTTCGTTTTGTGGGCTCAGTGAGCCATCCTTTGCCACCCCTAAGAGAATAACCCAGGAAGATTACTTCTTGCTGACAAATTTGGGCCTTTTTGGCAGAAGCCCTATATCCAAGCCGAGCAAGCTTGGAAAATAGTGCTTCGGTCCCAGACTTATAGTTCTCTTGGTGTCCGCTGCCAGTAGCAGATCATCCACATATTGGAGTAGGGTGACTTCGGGGTGTGCAGTTCTGAAGTCGTTTATGTCCCTGTGGAGGGCTTCATCAAAGAGAGTGTGGGGGGGGTTTGAACCCCTGTGGGAGTCTAGTCTAGGTTTAGTTGGCCAGATGTTCCAGTTTCTGGGTCTATCCACTCGAAAGCAAACAGCAACTGGACTGTCCTTATTGTAGAGGCAATGCAGAA